>NW_026623392.1:1234790-1341636 GCF_030028575.1 Malurus melanocephalus | reverse complement strand
GGGAGGGAGTGGGGAGAAGATCGGTGTCTTTGAGGGTTGTATTTTATTTCTCATTCTCCTCCTCTGACTTTGTTAGTAATAAATTCACTTCATAATTTGAGTAGAGCCTGTTTTGTCCATCATGCATTTCCTCCCTGCTCCTTATCTCAACTCAAGAACCCTTTTGTTAATTTATTTTCCCTCACTTTTCTCTGCCCAGTGGCGTTGGGGGACAGCGAATGAGCAGGTGTTGTGRGTGCCTGGCTTTTGGCCAGCATTCYAAACCACGTCAATATCCTACTCTATATATCAGACAAACTGAAAAAAAATACGACTCTTTAAGCTCAGAGTTTTACCCAATATAATACTGAGATACTTGAGAAGACAGCTGCCATATCATTAAACTAAAAAACACAGCCACTGATACTCAGCTTCTTGGCAAGAACTCCCTGACAGTGCAGAAATAGGATGCTGGTCTGCTCAGTCATGTGTCCCTTTAGACATTGGTAATATTTTGTCATTTTGCCAGCATTCATTCATGTCTTTTGGATATGACACACCACAGCCACGCACACACACATGAAGATGCTCTGGCTCAACAGTCAGCTATTACCTGACTGGTCTGCAGGTCAGTTTAAGCAAATACAGAGGAGAAATGTTGCAATGGGGTAATTATATGTACAATGGAGCAGTCGCAGAGTTTCCAGCTGAAGAACTACAGACCATTCTCAAGCAGAGCGTTAGAGAGTATCCCAGTGGAGAATCYTGTGCTGGCAAGAGATGGACTGGATGACCTAACTAACAGGACTTTTCCATCACTAATAAGATTATCTGAATTTCATGCTTTTTGACAGTATTACAAGGTTCGACAGGCATTTCTCTTCAGAAGAGGGATTAAGGTCAGTAAGAATCAGCATCAACTAAAAAAGTGCACATGAGGCAACTGTGATTGCAGTAGGCAAAAAGACATTCACAGTCAGAAAAGTATACACGCTTGTATCTTTTGTACGTGCTAATCAATGATGTGATCAAAGATCTCTATGAAGGAACAGGGACTATGAGACTCATGCTTCCACACTGGTTTTCCTGTTATAGTGAAAGAAGACTGGTGTAAGATGCTATAAAATAAAAACAGTAAAGGTCTAATACTACCTTACACATAGCAGAGGCACAAAAAATAAATACCAATTTTAAAAATAGGTTTGGAAAACAAATGGCAGAAAAAGTCAGTCATGTTAATAAATATTCATCATTGAAAGCTCAATGCCAATTAAGAAGTGAACTTCAGAAAACAAACTCTGCYGTAGAATCAAAGGAACACAGGAAGAAATTTCAGAAAAATGTGAAGTATCTTTATTTCATTCTCATATGTGCCCTTTCACAGGGACTAYCACAGGGATATGCTTGTAATCCCTACTAAGGCAGAGGGATAACACACCATACAGCATATCCAACAATCATAAGACATAACAAACTTGAACAATCTATGCCAGAGGGACCAACGTGTGGCTCTTGAGCTACATATAGTTCTGAAGCAGCTCAAGTCAGCTCTGATACATCACAGGGTCAGCAGCATGGCTGTCCTGGAAAGTGGCTGCTCTGGAACTGGAGTGTGACAGTGAGTCACTAAACAGCTTCTGAGATGCTTGGTCACCATCCAACCCAGCTGTGCTCCCATCCTACTATTTTTAAAACTGCCCTTCCTTTCAGTTCTCTAAATGTACCGGCAAGATACCCCTGCTCCATGAAGTGTTGTATAAACACGGATAACAAACCCAAATATTCAAACTTGAATGCTGAAAATGTTGGTAATACACAGTAATCAGCATAGAAAAATTAATTATGTAACTATTATACTCCCATCACCATATGATGTTACACATTCCATCTTCTCCACAAAAAAAAAAACCAGAGATATACTAAACATCAAAGAGAATTCAGTGTGAGGAAAGAAAACGCTTTGTCTTCTGACAGAGAAGATTGCAAGTAAAATGGTACTCAATCTGTGATGGCACCTCATCCTTCAATAAGCTACCTGCTTACCCCCAAGCATGCTTCCTTTCCAAACTGATTAATTACCTTCCACTTTTTATAAGAAGGAATTAGTCAAATTAATTTCACSAGTCAGTTTCATAACTCTCAATCTATAGGCAGCAGATTTGGCTCAAAAGCCRAGATAAATATATCTAATTGGTGAAATCACTAGTGCTTTCAGGACTCCTAGGTATTATGGAGGTAAAAGMGAGGGGTTAGAAATTTTCCAGAGAATATTCAGAACTTCCTCTGAATTATTTTGCCACAAAATGTACTCAACTGCTAGTTCTAGGTCCCTGGTTTTCTTTCATTAACAGTTTTAGATTTCATTTAAAGCACTCTCAGATCTACAGTTCAGAATAAGAGAAAAGTATAAAAATTTTTTCAAATATAAACTGCAGGTTTTTTTCATGACTTGTGCTATATGGCTTTCTGATGTATTCCAGAGTACAATGGAACTTAGGCCTGGAATTGATACTAAAAAATATTTATCTGCAACATAATTTGATATTTAAAAACAATTTACTCCTAAATCTGAAAAAAAATTCATTGTGTAAGCTAATTTTATAGTTTTCCATAAAGAAACATTAATAAAGGAATTACAAGTTCAACACAGGAACCACTGGCCAAGACAGAGAAATGAAGCCAGCTGAGGTGAAAGAAAACTTGGTTCAAAAGGGTTTGAAAACAATTTCTATACATATTTAAATATTCTGGTATGTGTGTGGGCTGGGTTTAGATCTCTAGGGAGAAGTAATGAGATTAGCCCCTTCCTCCTGGTAAACTGCAAGTCAGCAGTTTTGTGATTCCCTGGTCTTTCCCATCCTACAGTCTGCTGCTTGTCACACTGTAAAAAGCTGGTGAAAGGAAAGCCAAGGGGCTCAAAAACAGGAGTCTTAAAAACTTACGGTGTTTCCAGGATTTCCTGTAATCCAGCTGCTTAGAACAGTAACTGACCATCTTCCTGTTACTTCCATAATTGTATCAAAGATATGCTCAGAATAAATACAAGGTTTCACACCAGATAACTTGAAAGCACCAGCWAACCTGTGAACCTGCTCAGACAGAGAACCTGTACTGTGGTTATACCTCAGCTCCCACCAAACGGAATGGTCCTTGCTGAGCTGTGCTTGCAGATGTGGAATGCACACCCTGGGGAATGTGGCAATTCAGCACCCACACAGGTACCTCACTGCAAATGCCCGAGAACAAACCTTTACAAAAACACATTCCAAAGCACAACGACAAAAAAGAGAGAATGTGTAAAAAGCCAGATTCTCTACTCTCTAACCTCCGTGTCACATCTTTTTATCAGACACCTTTGTTCACATCTATCAGGAGGGTGTGATTACCAAGAATTCTAATTGGCATTAGTGGGAGCAATACTCCAATTTTTAAATTGTACTTCGCAGCATTCCCTCTGGACACCATTGACTCTTGGACACCAGAAAAGAGCAATCTCATTTAGAGTAGTAATGGATTTAAAGAACAGCTATTAAAAGTCAAGCAAGATAGCACTAATGAGGTCTGAACACTATATGAAAAGACAAAAATAGCAAAGTAAGAKTAGAAATAGACATGGACAAAATTGAACTRAAGGATTTCTACTTAATTAATGTTKGGTATTTTTTTATTTCATTCTGCATTTTTATTATTATTAGCAGCTTCCTTTCTGTTGAAGAAAAGAAGGGAGTGGTAGAAAAGCAGGGAAAAAAAAGCCAATGGGATGGTGAAARGTCCTTATTGAGCAAGATGCCTCACTTTGCTTCTGGATTTCCCTGTATTTGTAAAAAGCATGCCCAGAGTTACAAGTCTGCTACCTGCTAAGAAATAAGAAATACTGCACTATATTGTTCCTTGGCATATTGACTAAATATACAATGAGGTTCTCTGAAGAAGAAAAACCTCGACGTTAGCCAAGATAATTCAATTTCATGAAACCTGTGCTTTTCACAGMATTATTCTCCTGTGCTAACTTAGCACAGGAATATTTTAGATCTCTTGCTCAAAACTCACCCTTAATGGAGAAGGCATATTTTGGCCTGATACAGAATTATCATGTTGAGTCACGATCTGGATATAAAGTGAAGAATAAAAAATAAACAGTTTATTTTTACTACAGCAATGAATTGCTCCATAATTCTGACTGAATCTCCTAGAACAGTAATCTGCAGAAAAATAAAAAATATATGCAGGTGACATAAAACAACTGTCAAGTCATAACCAAAAAATGTCAYGAAAGCTTCAGAAATCCAAAACAATCAAGATGAATAGGCAACATAAAGACAAAACTTAATCTTCAAAAATACCAAACTAAGCAAAGTTTTAGCATGACAGYTGTAAATGAATTCTACCCAACAAAAAAAAAAAAAATTGTGACCACGGATTTAATAGCAGAAAGCTCAGCAGAAACATCTGATAGTTGTACCAAACAAAGGTAACAAAGTGTTAAAATACTCCCAGAGCTGAATGAAGATTAGCACTGAAAACACTGTRATTTCCTCAAGGAATAAATAATAGGTCTTCACCTCAACTCTGTGTTTATGAGTCATTGCTTCTAAAAAGGGAACTGCAGAGGAAAGATACAAAATTGCATAGAAAAATCTCTTGTAAGTAAGAAAAGGACTGCAACTGGGCAAACTGATAYGTTCTTATGATGGACAAAAATCTGATTTTTGTCTCAGATTACCAGWAAGGAGATTTAAMAAATTAATATCTGAACTTCCTAAARCCATTTATACAAAATATCGTAAAAGAACAAGACTTTTAAATTTGTTAAAACTACAGAATTCATTGCCAGAGGAAGCATTCAGAAACTTCACCTCTTCTGCGTGTATACATTTCAAGAATATACAAGCACTGTCAACAATTTTGAAGAAGATGTTAAAACTTTGGATTAAGGTCTAACCTAATTTGTTCTGAAATAAAAGCAACACGGAGTTATTCAGGGGAAAGATTTTTCTACCCGTGTTTACTTGAAACATCTCAAGCATCTGGTTTTTGCTGCTCTCACAAACAGGAAGCTGCACCAGTGTAATCACTGCATGCTATCATTTGCTACCCTCAATGACATCAAGACTACATAAATAGAGCATTTAATAGTTAGGAGAGACCGTGGCTYTCCTTAGGGACAAAGTGGTCATTTGCTAATGATCCATCACCCAGACGATGTAACCCAAATGCACCATTCTGTACAAATTGTACAAATTCCTTCTACTGTTCCCTACTGCAATGTACTTTGCAGCAGAGCAGTTCTGTCTCACAGTACGATCCCACTGCTCACTACTGTTACAGCTTTCCCTTCCCTGCACATTCTCAAAGAGAAAATTGCAACTGCATTGAAAATGGACAGGGGCTGCAAAGTTGCGACCAGAGATGCTGGATGGTGCATTTCTGGCTCACTGATACTTTGAGTTTCTAGGGACTATGAAGAAGGATGTATTTGAAGATATGTCCTCTTAAGTTAATTTTCCCATGTTACTGCAGAACATATATGAAAGTACATGCATTCTGTCAGAAACTATGCTATCAATACGTGTGATTAAATAAAAGAAGTTTATATATCAGTCCAGTGTATGAGAAAATTAATTAACATATTTAGCATGCAGAGAGATGGATTTCAGCCAGCACAAGACAGAAGGAACGGGATTCAAGGACTGAACATGGTGTGAGACAGTGAGAACTGGCATCGAGAAAAAGCAGGTAGGAGGTTAATTAGCACAAGATTTGAAGAATGGGAGAAAATRCAGCAATATGAGAGAAGAAAAGCAAGTGGCCCTTACTAAGAAAACTCCAGTAGGCTTTCCTGTGGAAATATTCCTATTTTTTAAATAAAAACGATTTGTTATATACTAACAAATTATATTAGCTTCTCAGACCCCACCTCTTTTCTGTGAGTAGATTGTTTGTGGTACAATTAATTTCTTATCAAGCACATAGACATTCATTTGTGGTACAGCATTCTCTTCAAAAGCTTTATAATATRATCAGCATGAATCAATATTTATGAGGTACACCTTGTTTACTGTTTTACACAGGCACATGTCTGGAAAGTTACAGGTGCTATCAGCGAAGATACTGTTTGCATCACCCAACTCTAGTTGCTTTTCCTACTTAAAACTTCATTTCTTCCTTGCATTCAAACTGAGATGGCAAAACCCTTTTTACATCACTTCTATATTTAGCCTACCCACAATTGTGAAAGGATGGTGGTGTCAAAACTGCACCGTGAAGGAATTATCACAAATTCTGAAATTTCCCATCCCTAAAGGTGTAACAGGATTAGTGTGAAACAGTGGAATGGTTAAAAGAAAGGAAAGAAGACGAGCAGTCTAGTGTATAATCCACTATGCACCACTACTGCATCACCACAAGGTGTGTCTTAAATGCTGCAAAAGCAACAGTGGATGTGATGTGCTTTGTATCCTCCTTGACATGATCCCTCACAGACTGTGACAATGGTGGTTCTTAGAAGGGCAGGACTTGGGGTGGCTCTCCAAAAGCAGTTACAGGATTTTCCTAAATGCCTTTTGAAGAAAAATATACTCAAATATCCAAAAAGGTCAAAAAGTAAAGTAAAGAGAGCTGGATTGCAATATAATATTATTTACTTGTTTTGTAAGTTCRTCATTTTGATTAATTATATATACTCAAAATCATAGCTAAGCAAAGTGCAAGTAAGCAAGTCAGAGAATTGTCCCTATGGAACGTGAAGTAATTGTTTACTCAAAATTAATCTAGCATATTTACAGAGGAAAATTTTTTAGAAATCAAAATGAAGAAGATTGTTTGTTGTGTTTAAAATCTACCTTTCTGTTGAGAGACTGGCCCAGGAGAAATCACCTTCTGCAYTTGAAAATACTGCAGCTCTGTTACTTATGGTACAGTTCTGCCAATATTCAAACACCTTTAACTGTTGAAAATGTCAGTGCTTGCTATTTGTATAAAACATACACAACTTCGAGAAAGTCTACCCAAATTTTATACTACTTTATCTGTAACATCCTTTCAACACTACTCTTCAAATTGTGAACTGAGTTCTGAGAGGCTAAAAAATGACTGAAGTTTTTTATTTGACATAATTTGATTACATGAAGAATCTTTGACATAAGACAATATTACTGCACAGTACTATCACACCTTTTTTAAAGACTAATATAYCTTATTTAAATGCATTTAAAGTAGTTTAATCAAAGAAAGGAAAGCAGGCTTAGATGGTGCYCCCTTCCTTTGAGTATCAGAATCATTTCTTGAAAATCTTTGTCAAACATTTAATTTCTGCAATTTACTCTAGTTAATAAAACCACAGTTTACTGGGGTTCAATACTTGGACCCTGCCAAGCTTTGCAGCTGATTCACCCTCATACTAAATACGTAAAATCTCGGGCATCCCGAGTTTTTTCTGCTGACTCCACCAAGCAGCTAGATTAGATGAGTCTTCAGTCAAAACAAGGCTGAACTCCTCAATTTCCTCCAGCCCTGYGTTATGTAAGGCACCCCGAGAGTGCAGAAGGTGTGTGTTTGGCAGCAGGCTCCTGCCAGCACCGCGGCTGGCAGCGGTGGGGCTGAGCGGTGCCACCCTGCCCCAGGGGACCTGCTGGTGAGGGGCACAAGCAAGATGCCGATGTGGGACACWGCTCTGCAGAGAGCTGTCCCCGAGGACGGGACAAGGGCAGCAAATGCAGCTCTGAGACCACATGCAGGCTGGCTCCAGCTGTGCAAGAGAAGGTACAGTCTGGTTTGGTCAAACGGCTGCTGACAGCATGCCTTGCTTCCCACTGCTTCTGCCCCTGCTCCTCAAAGCTGCATACCCTGCTTTTGGCTTCTKCTCCTCCACCTCCTTGTCTGCTCAGGTTTAGACTCCAAATTCCCTTCCCTTTTCTATAGGAGGCACAGTCCCTGCCAACTTCTCACTTCTGGCCCCGCTCCCAGGCTTTCTGCCCCTTATTAAAGGATAGAAAACCTCCAAAGGAGATCACACTTTCTTTACATAATCTATTTAATAATACTTTTCAAGTAATTCAAAGCTAACTCTCACTCCTGAAAAGATCTCAAAGGACTCCAACAATTTAAAAGACTAAAATCTGTGTTGAATTATTGAATACAAAGGATGACAAAACCCACTATTGTGGGCTTCCACAAATATACCCAAAATACCACAAATGCTGCCAAGTTCAGTCAGTCAAAACTGTGAGTCATAAGTGAGTTAAAAGGCAYAAGAGCCGAGCACTTGAGTTTCTTTCACATTTTTTTCAGGTCTGACACTTTCTTTGTCCTTTCTCATTKGAGCTTTTGGTATATACTATAACCAAGTTCTAAAGCTGTTCCCACAGCTACAAGGGAGAGAAGATCAATGAAAATCTTGCCCAGGAAGAACACTAAAAAAACCCACACCACATTACATCAAAAAGGMTGGACCAAAACTACAGTAAATGATAACACCATATCTCTGTGAAGCCCAACTATGCACCCTACTGGTGTTTTTCCAAAATGACCATGAAAATGCATTGTGTTAACTGAGAGGAAGATTTTGATATATTCCAACCCATTTGGTTCAAAAACCCTTCAATTAGGGACGCATCTCTGCAGTCGTTTGATCRTTTTTGTATATGGTATAGTCACAATTAGAAATTGTCTAATTAATCTGCAYCAAAGATGGCAYACAGAAATCTTGACTAGACCAGAGGCTCTTGAAWTTTTTTCATTTCTTCAGGCTTCTAGTTGTAAGCAGCAAGGTAATTACAGCCCACTGCTGTGTTTAGCCTCCAAGCTAGTTTGCATATCACATATCACATTTCTCTCAATGCCAGGTAGACTGTGGTACAATTCCAATACACATACAAGTATTTTCCCCTATATTCCCTACCATCTCTAAAATCAGAAACATCTCAGAAACTTTTCTTGGAGAAGAATAACTTCCTACACCCACAGCTTCATATCTAATAGCAACAGTTGCTAAGATGACAATTATAATTAACTTTGAGCATCTCCACAGGTAATGTTCAGATGCAATTATCTCTAACTAGGTGTCACCCTAAAGCACYACCAAAATCAGGCTCATTCATTAGTCAGGGACCTTGAAAATTAATAATTAATGGGACTCATACTTCTCATCTTGTTCCTTGTCAGCAAGGAACTGCCTGAAAATACTTCTCTGAACTCCAGAAAACAGAAGCAGCTACGTAAAAGTCACTTTTATTTTCATACATTCTRCTGAAATTTCTGCTTTGCCTGCACTAATTACAAGTGAACACTGACACTTAGGATTCCCACAACAGTTTTAATATATATTGCTTTATCCTCTAATCTCACGTTATGAACCATAAGGATACCGATATGCTCTGATTTTTTTCCTTTCAAAGGRCAAATATTTTTTAAAAGATCAACACCTCAGTCCTTTGCCTCTCAAATGTGGTTTATTTCACTCAAGGTGTTTACTCAATGATATTTCTACTAACATTCGACCTTTAAAAAAACATTCCAGACTATGTCCTTTGGGTGAAAACACACTGGTTGAGTTTCCTTTCACGTGTTCCCCTCCAGCATGTTTGTTTTGTTCAATCCTTTATTTATCCTGCTCATTGATTCTSGTCTGCCAATGATACCCCATTTCAACAAACTACATTCTAATATCCTTATACAAGGTTTTCCCCATTGCTGGGATGCTGGACACCCASTTTTAACTAGAGCAGCCACAAAAAAAGGCAGTGTGGTGTCTGTTTTAAYACCAGAGGAAGCACAGATCCTGACAAAAAGTGATTTCAGGGCAAATTCTGCTCCATTTTATTAATATTCAATGTACTAAAGTGAAAAGGTAGAAGAGGCAAACATTTAAGAGCTCCATACAGTGCCTTGATGCAAATTTTGGGGAACTATCACTGTGGTGATAAGACATCTAAACCTTTTTAATTTCACTTGATATATCTATACTAGTGAATATTTACCCATTTTAACATAATTAATGCTTAGAGAACAGAGCTTTTTCTACGTTTGTAGCTCATTTGATATAGGACTCTGATGCTAACAGGGTGCTCTAATTGCTACTGAAATCTGAATAATAATCACCACAAAAGTGAAGACGAAAAGAAAAGACAAACAGTGCCAACATGTAAAAGCCACTGTAAGCCCTGAGTAAAGAAAACCATTAATGGACAAAATATAACTGCAGATCTTCAGCTGGTCTTGCTAGAAGTCTTGAAATAYGATCTAGTCAAGGACAGCTAATGCCTCATGCCAAACCCATATAGTGTGTCAGTTAACTAAAGATGCTTTTTGAAGGTGTGATCTGAAAAGAAGACCATACCATATAGAAAATCCTCGGATTATCTGCAGAATCATAAAGTTTATMAGAAAGGTTTATGCTGGCAGGGAGTTACTTATAATGCTTTGCCTGACACTTTACACTTGCAATTGCTGCCCACAGAGGTTCATTTCCACAAGACAGTATTGGCAGAAGATGCATAACACTGCAAATTGTGCCTTATCACTTCTGTGAGCACTCCACAAAGWGCAGGCACCATTCTGAGTACCATCTTAAACTGAAAAGCTTGCAGTGGTAGAAGAAAAAATGAAGCTCCTGTCAGGAAATCTTCGGTGGCTGGGATCAAGTCCAACAAATCCTCCTGACTCATCCATTATCTTCCCAGTTTTGCACTTGTTCTTAAAAATTGTCTGTTTTCCATCCTAAATTGTATTTCTTCATGGACMCATCTTAGAGGCCTAAAATGCCCTCACAGAATACACAGCAGCAGATCTGAATCCATGAAGCAGATACTTCGGATAATAATAATGCAAAAATGAGATTATAAAGTATTGGCTGCAGAACTTTCAGATTAATGCATCACATTTCTGGGCATGTGTCTGAACTCGTTCTAGCTGGCTTGTGAACATTCACAAAAATTGCTACGAACTGGAGCAATGAAGGCAGGCCAGTTCTGTGTGCAGCATCCCTGGCTTGTTACTGCCTAGCAACTACTGGATTCTGTAGTCATCACCCAGGTGTCCAAAGCCATTTTGTTACACTGCCCAAAACTGCTGCCAGTGAATGTAGAGGAAATACCACATCCACTTACTGGAAACATCTTTTAGTAAAGAATGCAATATGAAAACACCTGATTTAGGCCATCTCTTACCTTACCYTGAAGGTAGAGAAAGGAAAAGCCATGTAGTTCTCTGGTTATGCAAACACTGGTAGGTAACCAAGAAATGTAAATTTGGTTGATTTGGTCACCCAAGTTTCACATGGATCTGTGAGGATATGACTGCAAATCCAGTTATAAATTGTGAGAAGCTTTCAAACAGCTGTTGAGAGTCTTCATTTGGGAGCTCACATGCCTATCTCATTACARTAAATGAATCATGATTTTATAAAGTTGTGTTTAATAGTCAACATGTGAAAAACACACCCAACAAAGGCCAGCTGAAGTGCTGCCTCAGCACTAAGGCAGCATCCAACTTTGATGKGCAGCTTTGACTGGCAATCTTATTATTCTACATTGTCAGAATCAAACAAATAATTATAACATCATAATAATATAATAATATCATAAGATATGCTGCCTTCCTAGGAGGGGGAAAACAAGCATTGTGTTTGTAGTTGGGCTATGTTGTACAATCTCCATGTTACGCTGTAGTATGAGACTTCATTATTTTTCCTTTATCTGAAGAACTGTAAGAAACCTCACAGAAAAGCATATTGCTCAGACTTGGCACTGTATATTCCTAACTTATTTTCCARGCAGCCTGAGAAAGCACTTTCTGGTTTCTGAACATCTGAGCAGCTCCAAGAGCATATCTTTCCTTTGCTGATTTTTCCCCTTCTTTGTCATTACCAGCCTTTCAGACCTCCTTTCCTGGGGCTGTCCTCAAGGGCAATGAAAAGCAACACATAATACAGTTGGAGTTGTCAATAGATACCAAAAGTTAAATGTCAAATCTTCATAAAAATATGAACCCTATTATTTGCTTCCTTTCTATTCATGCAGTGGTATTCACCACGGTGAGAATAGGATATGTACTTTTCAAATTCTCTAGCTGAGGGGTGCTAGATAAGTATAATGATAGTGCAGCCAAGACTGCTAAATTTATTACGGAAGCTTGTGATCCCAATAGTATATTGCTAATAACAGTGCCAAATATCCAAAGGCAGCTGCTCTGTAGAGGTTATCCAGTCCTGTATGCTCCCTCACAGAATACTGCAGAGCAATAAGCAAAGGCATACTATACCAGTGGGARAAGCAAGCTGCTCTTCTTCGATATAGACAAGTAATAAACATCCAGTATTTCTTTGAAAAATCAAGGAAAACTGTGCCAGAGGACAAAAAAGGACATCTGTGCCAAAAGGAACCAGAACCTCTGCAAAATGAAAGTGTCTGTATTGCTGCAAGAACGATGAGCCAGCCCACRCTAACTGCCCTATTCCATTAACGCAGTCTAACCCTCTTTTCAGTCTAAGCACAGCATATAAACAATTTGTTTTCCATTCACAACCCAAGCCTTCAAAAATAAATTTCTCTGGACTAAAAAAACCCAACGTTCTCCTAGAAGTTTGCTCTGACATTTTTGCAAATTCATGCAGTCTGAATTCCAAGGTGCTCACAATCAATCTTTTTTATTTTATTCTGCATTTAGCTTGAAGACTTGGGTGTTGGGTGCAATGTACTTCATTTTCAACTTTAAATGCACACAATTATGTTTCCATTATTTTAACAACATTTTCAGTTAATATTTTTCCAGTGACTGCAGCAAAACCTTATGCTACAGCCCATATTTCAATTTTTTTTTTACTGCTGAGAGTATCCTGTCAGTTCTTTTACATTAGTACTGGCGCATCCTCTTAAAATAAACCATCTGCTAAAGGCAAATTCCTTTGCTCCCTGCCTGGGCACACTCCCCAGCCATTTGGATAAGGAAGATGGGAAAAGGGCTGGGTGGAGAATTCTTTGGGATGGTGAAGAATATTCAAAAAAAGCAGTATTTTACTTGAGTGATAAATGACATGTTCCTGARCACCCACTGGGACTTCTAGCGAGCAAAGAAAAAAAGCAGACCTTGACAGGGTGACGATGACATTTTACAACTGYTGTTGAAGGACTGCCTGTGTAGGGTCAGGCCCTGCCCTTGGAGATGTTTGCTACTGGCAGAGATGGTACAATGTGACAGGCAGAGTTTAGTCAACAAGACTCTAAAAATTTATGTAGAGATCATGCTGAAGGAAAGTGACCCCAACCAGTAATATTTTCAATATAAAATGCAAAGCGCATGCAGGTGTGTACATATAACACATGTATATTTATATTTTTATATAATTTATACAGACAGATATGCACAGATAATTATATAGACAGATATAGTGACAGATAAAACTTGAACATGKCTGACTTTAAAGAGGAATTCTGCAGCTGTTTAGGCACTCACACTATCTTCTCATTCTTTTTGTGAAACTAAAAAGGACCTTCCTCCAAAGTGTAAGGAAATACAACCCAGTGCTGTGAAATCCTATTTTGAAGTGCTCCAGTAGCTATCCTGACTGGAGTATCTGAGTAACAGCTATGGAATACTTTGATTAATATTGCTTCTATTGTAACTTAGAGGAAAAAAAAAAAAAAAAAAAAARAAAAAAAAAAAAAAAAAAATGGAAAGACCTTCTAAGGAGGCCAAATGTATTTCAAGCTCTTGCCCAGCCCGCCCTCAGCTTCTTTATTATTTGGCCAAGTGCATTGTTGGGCTTATTGAAACAAAGCTGAGTATTACTGCAACGCTTGCAGACATTCCATCTGCATCATTTCCACATGGCTCGGTACCTGTTCCTCTGGATTACTCCTGAAGTACCTCTGTACCAAACTGACCTGTCTGACTGAAATCCTGCTTGGTGACAACACCAACAGATGGACACCTGAAAAGAATCCCACTCAGTGAAAGACTTGAAGTTTAAAATTTCTWAAAAACCCAAATGCCTTACTTACAACTGTGGCTATTGACTTTGTGCATAAATTATGAAGATACTCTGATTTTTCATGTAGATCAATTCCCCTATTTCAGGAAGAAAATATTCTTCCTTTCATTTCAGTGCACAAACAAGTTTTAAGTGCATGTGGAATACTAATATTCCCATCCTTAACCTTCTGTARTTTTGCCAGGCATGGATCAAGGAATCCTGTTTCCGAGACAGAAACAGAGARTGTCTGAAGGTCACAAGAAACATTTCAATTTCTTCTGCTAGAAAAAACAGCAAGAAAAATGTCTGCCCCCACCAAAGACTGCATGCTGACACTGACTGTACTTGCATTATAGGACCGTTATTATTTCCATGAAATTATTATATCTTTCCAGACATGCCAATGGTGCCCACACCTTAACAAGTATTTAATGACATAAATTCCAAGCAATTTTTGCAAACAAAAACAACATATTTTGCTTAATAATAAAAATCAAATTTTTAAAGCCATTAGAATTAATCACCCAAATGCCAGTTTTCAAGGGGAAACAGTTCTGGTAAAGCAAAAAAAAAAAATAGCAAAAGCAAAAAAACCCCAAACATCCATCAAACCTAAACTGAGAAAACCTCCAGCAACTTAATAAAAATATTAAAACAGACATGCTACTAGCATATACATTCTAGTGATATATTTGAAAAGCCACTCATACTGACACTCCTGTTATTTGCTATTTTTAAGCACAAGGCAAAGAGCCTGCAATAGAAATTGTTGCAGTCTTTCTTTCCTTGTATATAAGTCTGCCTCTTTTTGAGCACAACAGTAGAGAAAGGTCAAACAAAATCTATCAATAACAGGAAAATAGATTGAGCAATATCATCTTAACTTCTACTCTAGAAATAAATCTGTGAATAATTCTTGGCATGGAAGATAAATAGACTGAAAGCCAGTTTARATTCACTCACATAAAATTCCTTTGGACACGAACAATTATTTACTACACAAGTATCTAATGGCTAACAAAATATTAAGTTATCTAACCTACAATAAGAAACCTTGATTTTTCAGAAAAAAAAAATACATTAGCATTGACCTAGAGAAGCTTACATTTATTAATAGTGTTATTCTTTTCCCTGAGTCATCCCATCAATTTACTTTAATAAAACACTGATCATCATATGGCTCCACAGAGTTCAATTCAGCGATTGAGACATTCAGGGGAGCTCAGAAGTATCTCAAAAGCAGAGACTGTGGTCATTCCCAATCATCTCTGCTTCCCTGCATCTCTGGGCCAGCTGAAGGACAAACAATTGGACCCTCATTCTGCTTGGGGCTGCAGTTGGCTGGCAGGTGAGCACTGTAATAGTGAGACCAAATACATGACACCAGCATCCTACACAACCATATGAAGAGGATCTGATATTATGTAATCTAAAGACAAACTACAAAATGGCCTACATATCTTTTGACATTTTAAGAAATGATAGACCTGACAAGTCACAGTCATCCGCCAAGTATAATGGTGGTGGAGTAATCAAGCAGGTATTATTCTAACAAATGCCAAAGAGTATTTCAGTACAGTTCCATCTGCCCAAATTCATAATGCCAYTCTGAGAAGAAATAAAAATAACCTAAAACATGCACTCACTCAAAAATATATTTCTAATTAAAATTAAACACAGTCATCAGTATAATGTCCTTTATGGAGTTAATATCCTTAGTAGACTTAAACTGGAGCACTGAATTTGTTGAGAAACACAAATCAATCAGTCTGAATCAATTCAGAAACACAAATCAAGGTCAATCACAATTCAGAATTTAGCAAATTAAATTACTTGTTCATTTATGGTTAACTTCCTTAGGTTAATCTTAAGGCTGCATAAGCTTCACCTAGTATTATGCTTGAGTCTTAATAATTTGCCTTGACATTTAGAATAGCTCTTACATAAAACTTAGGATTTGTTTTTAAATAAAAAGCAAGATGACAGAATAAACAAKGCTGAAAATATATTCTTCTTTCCCAGAGGAGTTGTAATCTTGGATCAAAAGCCTACAGTTTTTTCTCTTTCCATCAGTATTATATTTCCAAAGTTGTTACAATGAAGCCCTTTTTCCACTGTATTTAAAACTATTAACTGTATATATTAAAACCAGTAATATGTATTTTCTGCTTTTTTTCTATATACTAGACCAATAAAAATACTCAGGTAAGATGTACTTTCATTGACTGTGAAATGTRTTAACTGCCTAGATATTCCTTTTTTTTTCATTATTTAAACTATCTTGGGTAAAATAAASGGGCCAAAGCTGGCACTGCTGCATAAAGTCAGTTCTGTGTCCATACACCATCAATAGATTAAATTACTATAATAAATGGGTTACAGTACAACAACAATATTGTGAAGTAAGTCTAAGCTACTAGAGAGGATTTAAATCTCGGAAACAGCTGCATAACAACCACACTTCTCTGAACAGTAACAAATTAAGGGCATCCACAAGACTCCAGCTGTGCTAATGAATTCTTCCTTCCACATCCACAGAGACAATCAAAATACCTGCAGGACTTTTTAAAGAACACAAGCGCTCTTATGTCTCCATCCTAAGAAATTGAGTCTGATACATATCATTGGTGTTATTGTTCATTTATCGTTGCACTAGTTTTACAGAAACATATTCAAATTAAAACACTCAGCAGGAAAATCAAGGCAAATGGAAGTACAAAACCAGAATAATTTTATTAAAAAAAACCAAAAATCAAATTACAGAATAATATCTACCACCTCAGAAGTAATTTGCAAGATGATTTAAAGGGAAAATGAGTTTGGGCTAGATGAAATAAAATAGAAACTGCAATAAAGCCATGCTTCAGTACAAACTAGACTGCCTTGCTCAGCAATATACTCCATGACAAGTTAACCAGTAAAGTGCAGTACAATGTTTAGATCACTACATTTTTTTTCATTGGGAGAGTGGGGCTACTCACAGCAACAGTTACTCAACATACTGATAAGGGCATCTCCAACAAAAAATTGATTGTACGTCTGCTGCATGCTATCAAAACCTACCAAGGAGATTGGGGAAGTAAAATAAGGRTGTCATCACAAACATCCATTAAAGTTAATCACTAAAGCCTCTAAAGAGCCTTGAAACTTCATTAGAAACTATAAAGCACATGAAAATGCTGGTAAGAACAGCAGCAGCACAATGCCACAGTCCCCCAGTGGGAGCTGCTCCCTGAGCACTCCGGCGCACACAGAACATGCCGGGCACACACCCTCACAGAGCATGCGAGGTCAATCACTCCATCCTGCTAATGAGAGCAGGCAAGCAGACAGAGAAACACCGAGTTTCTACAGCTCCTCTGCAAGAAATCATACAAGATATTATACCCAGGGTATAATGTAATGGCATAACACTTAGTACAGTGCACCAAAAACTACYGTTCTAGGTGAACATGTGCATTCCCTATCTAAAGACAGCAATCGCACATTAGGTAATTCTCACTTTCTGATTATCTCTTCCTTTGTTGCCTCTTCCATTTTGTCATGCATTCCACAGTGCTTCATTCAGACTGCTCTTTGTACTTAGCTGTCTTACTTTTCTCCTCTTTGGGATAATCTCCTACCCTACTGTGTTACTTTTGCACTTTGCGTGCTGACATCATGGACCTCTAAAGCTTTAGTGCACAGCGATTCTAGGCAGCATCACTTCATTGGCAGTATATAGCAAGAAAGACAAAACAATGCACCTGAAAAAGAATGACTGGAAARGAATGGAAAAGTGGGGGRAAAAATACTGCATYRCTATAACATTTTGCAAAATCATTCATTGGATTTTAACTCCTATGCCACTGGACATCWTCTGCTTCACTCCAGCTGCAAGTTAACTGAACCCAACTGTGTGCATATTCAGTGAGGGCAGGCTAGCAYCAGSTACCTCCAGCACTGGACTTGCTCAWATTGGAAATAACTGCAGYGCTCTGATTTCCAAGAWGAGCCTCTTTGTCCACAAGGGCTGATTTTAGCAGSAAAGACTTAAATCTGTATTCCTTTAAAAATACATTTTTCAAGGTGCTGATTTCAGTAATTTTTCAAGTCAAATCAAGGAGTTACAAAACTAAAAATTAAAGGGATATCKCAGACATACAATCCCTATTAAAATTCTTTTTTTGAGCTACTCATATAAGTTTTCAAAGTCTCTCTTTCAGTCATTACCAGAAAATGTCAGCATGGACTCAAAGGAAAAGAAGGGAACCGTTTCTCCGCATTTACACGTTGCAGGGGTGGTCAGTGTTTGTCATGCTATGAGACCTGTACAGTCTGTCATACAGTCAGCAACCACGAGCCCCATTCATTAACCYCCGAGCACTCACACAGCATCCCAAGGTAGCTCACATAAAGTGAGGAGGACAACTCCCAGGGCTCTRTCAAGCAGGGCAGTCCCAAAATGCACCTGCGTCCCAACGTGACCTTCAGAAGTCCTAGCATCAGTGCAGCACTTGAACAGCTTGAGAGCCATATGCAGCAAAAGAATCAAAGGTTAGTCACATCTTACCTATTATTAGAAATAGACTGTGAGGTCCTTGAGAGTAAACACTTCATGTTTGCACAATGCCTAGTACAACAGAAGCCCTATCGACGATTGGACTCAGAAGTGCTACTGCTGTCGGGGGTAGCTTGTACAAAGTCGGGTTTGTTTCAGTGTTATAAAGATTAAAGTACACATGTAGTGGAACATTAGTATAACAAGCTCAATCTACAAGGTAGCAGGTATTCCACATGGGCCTCCAAGAGCTGATAATCCTATTCTTTATCTTTTCTCCCTTTTTCTGCAACGTAGACTGCAACATTCCTGGGTTAAAAATAACCATTTACCAATATTCAACATAAAATACAGGTGTATTTTTTTTATACATACCACTATAACTGAGCTTTTCAAGGGCTAATATATGGCATAGCATAGCATGACGATACTCCTTAAAGAGCTGAAGGATAATCTAACAGATTTTACTTAGTGTGGGT
Source organism: Malurus melanocephalus (assembly GCF_030028575.1). Taxonomy (NCBI): domain Eukaryota; kingdom Metazoa; phylum Chordata; class Aves; order Passeriformes; family Maluridae; genus Malurus; species Malurus melanocephalus. Next base: position 1,322,669 of record NW_026623392.1, on the reverse strand, counting down.
GACCAGGTCCTAATCTGACTAAGTGTAGAGGATAAAGAAAAGGAGTGAAAAGAGTTGAAAACAGATACGCATTTTAAGGGAGTTGCTGTGCTATCACTCTGTGGCTTAACATAATTTCATCACTTTATCTTCTCACTTGCCACCTTAGCAAAATGGAAAAAAGAGCCATCACTTACAAATCCCAGTATCATCCACTTAAGACAGCAGCAGTATCACCAAGAAAAAAACCCGAGATCCTGTCAGCAGTCCTGCAGACTGCCACGGCTTGTAATCAGGAAGAACTTATACCTTCTGGAAGGGCACTGTGAGCTTAATACATGTGAGCCAGGTAGGGATGTTAACACAGGTAACCAGTGCTCCAGCTGGGAGCTGTGTGCTTTCACAGTCTCACACAAATCACAGAACGGCTTGGTTTGGAAGGGACCTTCATGGACATCTAATTCCAGCCCCTCACAATGGGCAGGGATGCCATCCACCACACCAGGTTGCCCAGGACCCCATCCAACGGGGCCTTGAACACTTCCAGAGCAGGGGCTTCYMAATACCTGAAGCTTGCARTTGGTCACTGCTGCAGCAGGCCACTGGATAATGAGGTTTCAGAGGCAAGGACCTCTCCAGCACTCCTAAGGAGATCACCCATAYTGAGACACAGAAGCCAYTAGTATCACAAACTTCCTATTTTASTAACCGTGGTAAAAAATAGACTTGGGAGCATCACCTTGTCTCAAACAACCCTCTGAAGGCATCCATGGTAGTTCCTCCCTGCCCTCTGCTGAAATTTTGCACATGCAAAAGGCTCCTCACTGGTTAGCCCCTCCCTTGCAAAGAATAACCCTACTTTTTAATGAGCCTCCCAGTTTAATGCAGCTCTCACGAGTTGTCCTCAGCTTCAGGTAAAGCCACAGTAAAGTAGTAAATACAGCATTTTCATGTATTGAATTTCTGTATGGCCATATTGCCTGGAAATGCAGAACTTCCCCACTGAGGACACATTTATTCACTTGGAGAAAAGAAAGCGTAAGTTATTTTTTATGTCTTTCTGCTGTTAGGATTTGTCCYCAGTAAGAATTTGCTGAGTAAAACCTTTAAACAAAAAGTCTACAAAAAAAGATTAGTTTAAGGTATACATAGGCATTACTTATTTTAAAGTGAAATCCAGCAACATTCAGAATTACTAATGGATCTCATTCTCATTACATGATTAATGAAACCAGCAGTTCACTGGATGCTGACATATAAGTTTCTCCACATATTTAAATATGAAACTTTTCATCCTTGCTGTGCATAAAAYGAATATACCACAGCATAAAATAGTAGTAAAGAGAACATTTTTTAAAAAGYTCCTTTGTGTTTTAAKYTTTATTTTTAATTTTGTTCCGTCTGCCAGTGCCTGAGTGTTTTTACGAGATGAAGAGCAACATGAAAAATGTTCAGCTCTGASAGTACTCTTGAAATTAGGCATACTAATTTACTCAATTATTTTTTATATCTGTTTTTAATCACGATTTTAGAACAATAAAACCACAATTATGCAGTATCAAGAACTATTTCAGTGTAAATCTAAATTTTATAGCAGCAAGAAAATCCATATTTTACCTCTGATTTGTGTGCTTAGCTATTTAAACCAGTATCATCCTTTCACATGAGACTTCAGAAAAAGTGAACTTCCTTTCCTGATCCTAATTATCAATACTTAGCTATTAAGGTATGAATTTATACGTGTACATACCCTGCACATTTGTATGCTACAAATACGACTCACCCATTATTATCTGTCTCAAATCTCTATGCAAAGGTTCTATGGCATGCAAGAAATTCTTTTTACCGTTGGCTATAATCTCTTTTTCTTTGAAGGCCCCAAGAGTAGAGATAGATTTAGATAAAACTCCTTATTAGGACCACACAGACGAAGACCCATATAGCAGAAGGAARTTTTGCTCCCTAGGGGAATCTCTAACCTTCAGCAGAGCAATGACTACACCGGTCTCGGTGCAGTGACAACAGTTAGCACAGACACACCAAAGACAGCTGTAAATGGGCAGCACAGCCTGAGCACAGGCTCCCCACACACATTCCCCAGCCACAGCACCCAGCCGTTCAGGTCTGGCACTGTGAGAAGTATCTGGACACCACACAGCACACTACACCCAAATCCTTGCTAGGAACTTCATTCCTTCCTTGAACAGCAAACAACAAGCTCTTTGTCCCAAAGATAGCACTAYGAGACTTCACAATTAGCAGCAAAGCTGTCCTGAGGGAAAAAAATACCAATCATGCTACTGGCATCATCTGTGAGAAACACCCCACTGAGAGACACAACACACTCAAACCACTGTTTAAGCCTCAAAGATGTTTCTCCAAATCCCATCTCAACATTTTAGTGATATTGTTTCTAGCACCATGCAATGCCAGACAGTATCTTCACATCACTATTGATTTCTACATTTTAAAGACAGCACATATTTTTTAGCTCTTTCAACCTCGTATTTCATAACCAGTTTACAATCTAACATAGTCTCTGACATTGTCTAAGTATTTAAAAATACATTATTTTAGTTTATCAGAATATAATTTSTTTTGACAAAATTCCCCCCAGTTAGTTGGGAGGTGTAGCTTTCAATAGGTTTTCAGTAAACAATTTTTGAAAAAAATACTGTGTTTAGGATTCATTGTATTATTTTTTAAACAGTATAAACAGCAGAACATCTACCCCCGTGCACCATACTCATACCACCATTACATTTTCTTCCATTAGTTGAATGCAAACAGATCCTCCTGAATTGAAAGCTGGGTAAAAAACTGCTCTAGTTTCCTCTCTCAATAAAAGAAAAACGCCGATGCAGATGACCTCCCTTCCACAAATCTCTTACCATGATCATATGGCTGTTTCCAAAACTACAACACAAACACATCTACCCCCTAACCAAAGAGAAGAAAAAGGGTACGTATCAGTACTGCATAACTGCAGTAATGTATCACCTGTGATACCAGCCTTCACATGCTATAAGCTTACACACATTTTAGAAAAACATATTTCCTTTTCTAGMACTTTATTATAGCCATATGCAACTGAAATGGTTGTGTGGGTTTTGTAAAAAGTAATGTTTGACTTCAAACACAACTTCCAAAGTCTCAATTTAAAAATAAAATTTGAAATATTATTTAATTTTTCATAGTTACTCATTTCCAGTCATTTTCTTAATCTTACACCGGCAACAATGTTAAGATTCGACATAAAAATTTCTATCTCATGGTTGCTGAAGAACAAGAATGCAGTTGTACATCACTAATTATACAACAGACATCACTGCTCTTAATATTTGGCAGCATAGCAATGCAATTAAAACAYGAAGTACAATACCTTTGTTAATCTGACAAACAGGTAAAACCAATGCCAGAAACAAATTGTTTTATTAACAAGATTGTCTTAKCTTCATATAGGATAAATGGAAAATATATGGTACTTACAGTGAATTCACAGAAATCAATGCTATCGAGACTTTTGCTTCTGTGTATTCTCCCTTTTATTCTTCTTAAAGAGGGTTTTCCCTGACTTACACTACAGGTAGCACCATTGGGATTTTCGGAAGATGGAGTAACCCTGCCAAACAAAAACAGCCAACATATCAGATAAAGAAGACATTCTTTTATTTGCTTGTAATAAAAAAATGTAAAAAGGAAAACGTATTACCATGCTATAAACATAAGAAATATCATTCCAAGTGACAGTTTTCAATCACTAAGTGCCAAAAYAAGACCACAGGTACGTAAAAGTCTAGCTCCCATCAATTCCGCATTTCTCACAGGTTTTGTCAAAAACACACTGTAGCTACCTTTTCTGAACAAAAGTGAGAAGAATAAGTAAAAAAATACGTTACAGAAAAATATATTTAACTTCTGAAAAATCAAACGGAATATTTTTTGCTATTGCTTCAGTGGAAACCCAAGTCCTGTGATACATGTTGATGGCTGTCAGTTAAATCACCAGGAACCTGGCAGTATTTGGCTTCTGACCTTTTCCAGTTTGAGTGCTGATGGTACTTCAGCAGTTCCAGCATTGAGTAACAACGAACAATAATGATGTTAATAGGATCTGTTAAAATTATAGGTGTAATATATTAAGCAACTACACTTTATACAGTCTTTCATCATATTATAATCTMCACACAGTCCTAGGGGGAGTCCATAACTAAAATATTTGGAGGAAGYAATCCATATTTCAATAGGCTTGTTAGAAATCATTAATGAGCAAAACTGAGTGGGATTAACAATTAACTAAGTGTATTAGGATTTGTGAGGTGAATATTTTAAATGCATAATAGTCCCTAGTCAGACTGGCACGTTTGGAAAAGGAAAACTGTATTCCAGCAAATACACTCACCACAAATTACCAAAAAACATAAAAGTCTTCATGTCCAGATTTACACTTGTTTCATATTATTTCTCAACTACAGCCATAAGAGAGTTCAAAAACTAGCTTAAATGAGAAATAATACTTTTTTTTTTTCATTTCCCAAGTCTTTGGACAGCAGTTCAGTATTTCTCTCTCAAACCATTACAATTCCTCTCAAAAAAAAGATACTTTGGGATGTCTGTTAGGTTCTTTTACTTAGAATTAATGGCTTTAGTAYACACATAAATGTTTGTGCAAAAAAGAAAGGTGGAGATGCCCTAAACACATGCATCACTGAAACATGACATTGCATAGTGAGCCACATTAACTCCTGAAATACAYGATTCCAAACAAAAAATACAGTAACCACATGCTAAATACACTTGTTTGATTAGTGAGACTTCCAAGTCTACACAATGCCATGGTCAGGCACACGGGACAGTGAGGGAGAAGTTACAATAACCAAACTTGAAAATTCAAGTAAATCCTTTCAAAGCTTTTATTCAATTTRTAAAGATAAAGCCCTTCATTTTTTGTTGAATTACTGCAACTACCAAATCACTACTTTGTTTTCAGATGCCTGCTTTGGGGGAGTTTTTACACATGCACACTGACACACACCAACAGCTTGCTGTACGTTCTCTTGACAACAGTAATTGAGTTTTTTTTTCCTTTGGGTTATTTTATTGCCAAATTTAAACCGCAAATTTCTACCCGAAAACATAAATATAATACAAAATAATAATATAAAACATAAATATAATATCCATACATATTCATTACAATACAAAACTCCTGCTGAAACTGCACAGGATTTTTTTGTCTAATCCAATATGGACTGAGTTCTGAGAAACATGCCTGGCTACTACTACAGTAACATATTAGCTCACACAACAGAAACGTCAAGACCACCAGATTCCCTGCTAAAACGTCTTCAGGGATTACCAGGACAAATTTCCAAAAAAGACAACTGCTCAGTGTCACTCTTGTTCCACAAACAGTGACATTTACAATGACAGCATGTTTCTACTGYATGAATATCTCTTCTGTAACAGAGCACTCCAAACATCTCTGATCAAGTACCTCACTGTACACACACTGTGTCTATTACAAATGGAGATGCWGGAGTCCTCAGAGAGATCCATTGTTCCCATACTGTTGCAGACTGTATTTATTCTCTCTACAGAAAATCTTTGAGGGCTGCCTACTCCATTATTTATAATTTGGATTAATTMATTTTCAAATACACTTCTGATTAATTAAATGCTTGGTACGTTAGACTTCTTCCTTCTATTTAATAGAAAAGTTTAACAGCTGTAAGCCACACAGGGCTTCTCCTCATTCTGAGTAACAGTTCAAACCATTTATTTTAGGGCCTTACCTACAAATGTGCATTTCCTTAAGTTGAAAGCCTTTTAATGTTTCCTGATACTAAAAAACCTTTATTAAAAAGAAAACCACTCATGTGGAAAAAGCCCAAACATGTGCAAGTAACAGGCTAATTATGGTTACATGGTTTTAAGAAAGAACTACACTAGTGGTATGTTATGAAGACCCTTCTGCTTAGGAGCTGCACTCTTTAAAACCACTTTAAAAAATGAACTTGCTGCCACTGGAATCCAGCCATCATTTTATTCTGCTAGAGAATAAGCAATGGCTATTATTAGTTAGCTTCTAAGATATAGAAAAATGTTTTTTAAGTTACACGTAATTTTCAAAATATTATTGTATGAGAAGAAATATCACAGTTTATYTATTCCCTCCAATAATTTCTAGATCTCTTTACAAGCAAATAAAGTATTATTTAATCAAKTAAAGAAAAATCCAATCAATACCATTGATATGGGGAATTGGGAAGCTTTGCACTGCATGTACACCAAAGAACCATCTGAAGCAAGAGATCCATACTGACAGCATCATGGGGGTTTGTGACTCTGTGGTCGATGAGGAARCTTTGGGACAAGTGCAAACCAGTTAACTGTCAGCTTCTCCCATGCCTCCAAATCCTCCTACAGTTTTAGCACAGGGAAGCAATAACAGATGTGAGACAGATTCAGATCAATTTTGCCCAGGCTTTGCAGAATGCCAGATGCAGCAATGGAACTCGCAAGAATCCATTTCCAGTAGCATTCACACAGAACTGAAATACAAGATCCATCAAATGATAGACATTTCCATCATGAATACACCTCAAAAGTTAAGACTATAAAGTTGTAAAATAAACCCAAGTGAGTGTGAACTCGAGGAAGGGTCCAGAGTGTTTTGAGATTGACTTGAAATTAAATTATTTAAAAGTCTGAAAAACAGCTTTTTTAAAATCGTTCATGGTTCTGGCATCTGAACCTTAAGTTTTAAAAAATTCTTAATTAAATTTGTTACATCTGATTGCCTCCCTTCAACTTTTATTCAAATTTCTGAATACAAATTAATACAATAATAATACCAAATTAATAAGTGAATTGCTAAGTCACCATAGTATATGAATTAGCAATATAGAGGAATTATCACGCTAAAGGATAAAAATTTGTAAGAGCCCTTTTAAAATATCTGCAGCCCATCAACTACTTCAAAGCAAGTACTCTTGAACAAAAGCTTAGGAATTATATGTTCAAGGAAGTCTAGGGCTTTAGAAAGTATAATACAGCATAAGAATCTTGGAAGGTGGTGAGCAATTCCAGATGCCTTGCTTCAAATTAGCTGTTTCTGCTCAAATAATGTGTTTAATATTCTGGAAAGATTACATCATTTTAATGGAGCTCATCACAAGAATCCTAAATTAAGGCACCCAATTCATTAACTTTTGGAAATTTTAGTCAGACAAATTTGAAACATTTTGTATATCCCACCTGGAGTCTGAGGTCCTTATTTATCATCCACAATATTTACAATGGTTTCACTGACCTTGACTGGTTCCTGATCATGTATCACATTACATAACCATGACTCTAAATTATTTCTCTAGCTTGTAAAATAAGCAAAAATCTTAAACTTTCACTATCTGTATTCCACTGACAAGCACAGTCACCTAATAAATACTGTGCAACAGTAACTTCAAGGTGAAGTGTCAAGGGCTAATGATCTTATACATGTTATAAAATAATTAGATGCTATGTGCATAACTTTAATAAAACCTGTATTTATATTCTACTTGCACATAATTACTATTTATAACAACTTTCAAGATTACTTTTTTGTAGTTAAATTGTGTCTGAAATTACTAATGTCATCTTAAATTTCTAGACAGATTGGTGACATTTAAAATCTTTCAAGAACTTCAAAAACTCTTTTTGTTCAGYGATTAGAGTACTGAAAAATTTTATGTAAGTCAACATCAGAATGTTTAAAAAATACGCCTTGAAATGGCACATTTTCTTTATTTGTTTTCCAAGCACAGTATTAGTGCTAGAGTTAATGTAGAGTGGACAGCCTCAACAAGACTTCTAATGGTGACATAATAACTGCACCTTTCATTTACTGCAAGTTGCCTGCCTATCCTATAAAGAAAGCATCTAGGTTCCTGTAGCAACATCGAAGGCAAACTTCTCAAAAGAAGGTACCTCTGGTAGCTGCACAGATCTTAGCTGAGAGATGTAAAAAATTCCCATAATTATACACTTCCTGTTGGAAGCCAAGCTTCCTCAGCATCACAGAAAGTGTGAACAAGGGCGAGCCTCAGCTCAATGTGATCACTACGGCTTCTGGCTCAAACACAAGGCTGCAAAAGTTGAAATTGACTCCCACTGGTCAGACCAGAAATCCTATCAACTATAGTTACTCAATATTAATATKTGTTTGAGAAAATAAAACACAAATTTGAAACAATGGCTGAGACACTGAGCACGTCGCTGCTATGCTGAATTCTTGTGCACCTCTGCAAGTATGTTTATTCTCAGGACGGTATATCCTGACTCCCTTAGAGAAAAAAAGTATTAATTAACTTGCAACATGTTTAAATCTTTACAATGGGCTAAACTGAATTTTTATCTTCATTTCAAGCAACATTAACAGGAACTAGTAATCAAAAATGAAAAATACCCATTCTGAGGATCTGTACTTTTCCGTAGAGCTCTGCAGAGACACAAAGATCMATCTTTGATGTTTTCTTTCTCCTACATTAAGGTGACATTTTCCATTATTTAATTACACTAAATATGACACTACTTAGAACACAAACAAACAATGGCACTTTTCTCCCTAGGGAAGGTCCTAATGATAAAACAGATGTTCTTCATTATAAGCATGGGCCTCTACAGCCAAACCTCAGCCTCAATACAGAGACTCAGAGACAACAAAGCTTTCAGATCACTGCTTAATTCCAGACATGCTGGTTACTCAGTGATTTCAAGTAAGTTTACTCTTATGCTTGAAAATAAATGTGCTTGTGCAGTATCTTACAAGAAGCAGCTGTCATTTAACATCCAGGCTTCTATATCACACATTCTTTTAGCAACATCACCAAACAGGAGAACTGGCTCTTGTCAAAATTCAGATTCTGTACAGCACTGCATCGGCATTCTTTTCTGTAACCTGGATTGACTCAGACAACTACCAATCATTCTTAAAAAAAGTAAATATGTAATAGTCTCAGCCATTTCCATATTCTCCCCAATGAAAACTTATCACTAAYTGAGCTTTTTGCCCTATTTCATGATGCTGCACTCCCTGCACCAAGGGGAGCAGCAGGGATGTTCAACAAAGCACAGGAAGCCTTTCAAAGTAAAGGCTAATACTGTAAGAAACAGAAGGGAATATTAGTGAATAGAACTATTAGAATGGATAGGATATCCCACTGGAGGTTTTGTTGTTGGGTTTTCTTTTTAATTTGTTTATTTATTTGCCTGCTACCTCCTCCTTGCAGCAGAGAAACACAATAATCAGTCTGACAAGAAATTATGGTCTGCCTGTGTATCTCCCCTTAATAATGTTATTTGGCATTTCCCTAYTGTAAAAGGACTCAGGTTGCACATATTGGGATTTCAATAAATATTTCTAACAATTTCCTATTTGAAGGTACTCCTATTTCACCTGTCAGTTTTTCTTGATCACCTTTGTAGATGCTAGTCCCTGCTTCACTCTACCTGTACTAGCAGCGTTATGATGGTGGGTTTTGTATCCAAATACTGTCCCTCCAGCAAGAGGATTAAAAACATCCTACTCATCTCCTTTAGGCTCCTACATATTAGATTACAACACTGCACACACACAGGAAAGGGTCTGAATCAGCAGTTCAGGACTCCAGCAGCTTCCTCCAGCACTGAGTCCAAAGCTACTGCCCCAAGTAAACCTCATCACAAAATTACAAGCTCCACACAAAGCAAGTTCCTGTCTCCTCCACTTTCCACTGCCATCCTGCCGCATGAATTTCTTCTCTTTGTTCAATTGCCTGGTCTAGTGTTAGCCACTTCCTAACTGTGTATTCTTAACCCATCGAGAGACATYGGAGTTTTCATTCATAGCTCTGCTTCCATGCATCACAGAATAGGACTTACATTTTGGTGGGGGGGAAAGCAGAAGAAAATTGGAGTGACAGATGCTCTATAAAGAAATAAAACAGTGCTGCTACCTTTTTAATTTTCTTTCAGTAGGATTCAGGTGGATTATCTCCACCAACAAAAGGATAAGTATTTTAACCCTTTTTATTAAATTATGTCTTCGCTTCCACTTACCATGTGGACTCACACATCAAAAAGCTTATGAATCTCACTGGTTAAACAGAATTTTTTAGGCTTTTAAAAATAAGAAAATAAAAAYAGATTTTAAAGCACCCTCTGACTATAGACCAACTTGATTTATACATTTTTTTAGGTACTTTTGAGATTTCCAGTGATACATTATTGGCATATGCTTTTGGTTTATGTACTGTAAATATACACAAATATTGCATTGATTTGAGTAACAGCAAGYAACATATTTTCTCACTAATGTTCAGACTGTCTTAATGCATTATTTGATACAGATACATGACAAAATATCTTTAAGCACTTCTTTAAGTGCCTCAGAAAGTAGTATTCCATCATAAGAATAAATCTATCCATACAGATCATGCCTAATGCTATTAAAGTTCTCAAAGAAAATGTGAATGCATATCATGTCACCTATTAATAAGAACATCGCAGAGACATACTATCAAATGCTCAAGTAATTCACACATCTCCCTAAAATTTAAAAAAAYAAAAGTTTGCCTTAATTTTCTTTCACACATTTAGTCAACTAWATCTTCACTCAGTATTGCATTGCTGCAACATGATGTCAAGTTAGAAATGTTATGAAATGCAATGCTTGTGGTACATAYTGGTGTGGATCCACTATAAGATTTTGCTGTACCTCAAAAAGCACAGAATGAAACAGGACAATATGCAGCTGATCTAACTCCAGCTGAAGACAAACTAGGAGCTGAATCAAGTCCTTTCAGACATACTTTTAAAGCATACCAATATATACAGCTTCCCATTAACATGCCAGCAAATAAAACACTTCCTAGAAGACATATAAAATATTGAATAGAAAAACTGTCATCATTACATTTCCCATTATTAGACTTCTTAAAAGATGTAACACACAACTGCATCCACTGCTGCACGCAGACATGAGTGGCATTTGGGAAGAATAAAATAGGTACGGTACATTTTATGTAACTTACATAATCAGAAACAAACCACTGAATCCATTGTAAATGCATGATTAAATGTAATAAAATTTATGTGTATGTCAACATAGTTTTGTCTAAAACTTCATTTGATTTTGTTCATTACAGTCAGGATGAACAGATTTGTCAAACTGTGCTCTACCTGCAAGGAACAGCAAGACCTGGAATTAATGACAGAAAGCTTACTAGTTCCACATTATGTTTCTTAAGTGATACATTTTCTTGAYGCTGTCTGTACTAGCTGAAACTGCATGGAAAAGCAAAGTATAAAAAACCSCCACAATTCATGTAAGGCCCATTTGTGTTACAACTGCTGATATGAAAACATTTTTATTTGGGAACTATCCATACTTAAATAAAATCATCTACCATGCCTTCTGTGACACTTTGCTTCACTAGGACCAGGTAAGTACAGCAAAAGAAAACTGCATGACTACTACCACCTAAATATCACTCTTAGTTTTTTTACAGGTAAAAAATTCTTAGTGTACAAATCTGTGATTGATATCTTCCTCTCAGAAGATCTGACAAGTTCACATATTTCCTCCTCATGATTTGTCCTGCTGATTACACGTCCCACTGCTCCCATGGAGCTAACAGCGGGCTCTTGCCCGCCCACAAGTGACTGGGTATTGCAGTGCCGTATGCCTGTCGGTGCCCTACTCACCCACATTATACCACTATACTTTTAATTAATTTTTCATAACGTGTTGTTGATTCATCCAGAAAAATCAGTTCAGCACACWATCAGCAAGCATAAAAGGAGTGGGAATCAGTGAGGGGAAACGCAGAGTTTAAGTAAAAATGACCATATTTGAACAGGACTACCTCTGGCGCTCACTAATCTATTAGACCTGCGTCTCCCGGTTCGCATTTTCTCGGTACACCTGTCAGCAGCGGCAGGGGCAGGGAATTCGGACCCGGCTCCGCACAGCCTGGGGCGGGAGCACAATGCGCTACCTCGGCGGCAACACTCGGGCTGTCACGCAAGCGGTGCCTCCGCCGGAGCCGCTCCCGCGCCCTCAGCCCGCGCTGCCATTGCCGCTGTGCCGAGTCCGGCAGCGCCGTCCCCGCGGGAACCGAGCCTGCTCCAGCCGCGCCGGGCGCGGACAGCTCCGCCGGCACCGCCAACGCCTCCCGGCGTTTCCACACGGCTGGTGGCGAATCCGCCGGGAACTTGGTGCCCCGGCGATGCCCGCCGGGAGCCGCAGGCCGGGACCGGGCACGGCGCCCCTCATGTCCGCGGGGACCCCCCGCCGCCGCGCCCGCCCGTCCCGCCGCGGCCCGCTCTCGGCCCGGCCCGCAGTGCCCGCGGCCCCTTTTGTGCCTACTCACCACAGCTTCCTCTTTAAGGGCATCAGACTGCCCCTGTTGGAGGCGGTCACCCCTATGGCCATCTGCAAGACAGTCAGGTATTTCTGATACTTCATTTTGCCGTCGCCCCCCCTGTCCCTGCCTCGTCCCCGCCGCCGCCACCGACAGAGTCTCTCCAGCCGCTGCATGCAATCATCAAATTTTTATTTCCAGGCATCTGCCGTCCCTGCGTCGCGCTTCTTCCCCTCCTCCTCCTCCTCCTCCTCCTGCCGCGCTCCCTCTCTCTCTGCCCCCCCGGCTCACGCTCTCCTCCTCCTGCCGCACTCCCTCTATCTCTGCCCCCAGCTGACGCTCTCCTCCTCCGCCTCCCGCCGCGCTCCCGCTATCCCCGCTCCAGCTGACGCTCTCCTCCGCCTCCCGCCGCGCTCTGCCCTCCCCCGGGCCCGCGCTCCTCTCCTCCTCCTGCTGTCGCACTCTCTTCTTCGCAGCCCCCCGCGCTTTTTTCCCCGACCCGCTTCCCTCTCCCCCGCCGCGCTCCCACCGCGCCGCGCTCCCCGCTCCCGACCAGGCCCCGCGCTTCGCCTTCTCCTCACCTGGGCTATCTCCGGGCGACCGCCGCCTCCCCTCGCCCCCGGGGCGAGCAGGCCTTCCCCACCATCCCTGCCCGCCGCCGGGGCGCTCCCGCCCCGCTGCCCTCCCCGGTTACCTGGGGTATCCCGCCCCCGCCCATGAGGCGCAGCCGCCGCGCTGCCCTCCCGCCATCAGAGGCACGCCATGGCCGTAGCGCTGCCCGCGCCTCGCCGGCCTCGCCTCTAATCCCATTAGCACCTAGAGGCGCCCCCATGTTATTTTAATCGCCCTCCCGCCTAACGGTGTCGGTTGTGGGATAGCAATAACCGAGCTCCGGGGCAAACGSCTCACTGCCTGCCGGGGCGGCCCCGTGAGGGGAAGGTCAGCAGGAGGGTGGGGTGAGGCGAGGCGAGGATAGGATAGGTACAGGTGAGTTGAGGATGAGGGCGACAGCAGCGGTGAGGTGCAGGTGCGGTGGCCGGCGGGACAGCGCATCCCGCCGAGCCTCCCTCACGAAGGGCGGCAGSAAGGAGCTCCCGCCGCGGGACCACAGGGAAACCCCCCGAGCACCGGCACAGGGAGTCGCACCTAAAAACCCTGCTGAGGCCACAGGGAATAGGAAGGCAACCACTTTTTAATTTTTTTATTTCCATGTGACGAAAGCARCTGAAGCATATTTGAGAATCGTGTTAATAAAGCCAAACTAAAAGTACTACATGATTTCAGAGGGGTGCCCACCTTCTGGGTGCTTAAGCACAAATAGCTGAGCACGTAACTGTGTCGTGGCCTTAGGTGTGACACAGTTGTGGCTTTAATCTGTTCTGTGCCTTCCTTCTCAAGCTCAGCACTAACAGCAGCAGAAGACGGTGTCTGAGAAGCACATTTGAAATAAATTCTAGCACTTGGTACAATACAGAGACCCTCAGCACAAATGTCCCTGAAGTGAGGGGTAGCACTTGGCTGGACACATTGGTCAATGGTGATGGCAAACACTTGGCCTGGGATACCTTATTTAAGCATGTAGATAAATGTTTTGCAGAGTGCAGATAAGAACAAATCCATGCTGAAGTGACAACTTTTCATTAAGTTGCTGTAACGTGAATAGTGTAAATTGTAATCCTTATCCAGAGTTGAGGTCCTAAAGTGGCACTGTCAGCTAGGAAGAAATAATGCAAATAGTATTGTCACTTTATGGCTTAGAGATGAGCATTCCAGTGATTTTTGTGCGCATGTATAATACACAAGAACGCAGTAGGCTGCATTCTGCCTAGGCCTGCTCAGTACTGAGGAAACAGAAAAGATAAATGCAATACTTAACAATTACAACAGATTKTAAATAGAAACACAACAGTTGCATTACGTAGTTAATGAGTTCAATGGCTTTGCATTTTCAGCCAAGAAATCTGATGTGCACAAATGTCCTGAAATTCTGCGTCAAAAATGCTTGAAAAAATTCAAATGGCAGCTTGATGTCCAGTATGAGCATGTGCATCTCCAACTCTCAAGATACCATTAATGAGTTGTTTGACTTTGAAGAGCTCAAGTATTACCAGCAGTGAGGGATGGCTAACTTGAAATGATTAGGAAGATTAAGGAGGTGGCATTAATTGTTGTACTTAAACAATGCTCTTAGTGCACTAGCTGGGAAGTCTATATCTTTTATACACAGAACATCAAATTAGTTTGAAAACCTGTAGAGATCTCACTTTGCCTTGAAACCAAAACCTATAAAACAAATGTATTGCTGTCTCCTTCAGTGTATCTAGTCATCATTAGCTGACTGAAAAAACTCCTGTTGCCTACACACGTTGTGAGAGAGTAAGTGTGGGCTGGATTTTGATATCAACAACATTAACAGAATGCTAGTGACATTGTAATTTATATATTAATTTATATTTATGCAATACTATTAAGAAAATAATATACACCTTAAAATTGTGGGAAGCGCTGACTAAAAGAATGATGAGAGCGTATTTGTTTAAATGTTGAATGTTATTTGTTATGATTAAATATTTGAATGGTACACCTGTCAGTTTGAAAAATACATCTCATATAGAAATTCTTGAAAAAATACCTAGTCTTAAACTGGTTGTAGTRGTGGAAATTTTGTAGATGAGACAATCTAAGGATATGAGGAAGCAAAGTTTATTTGAAAGCTGATAAACCTGGAGGAAGAAGGTTAACTGTAAGAGGTTTTTACTTTGTAAAATGACTGTGTATGAGAGAATCCCAAAACATTATTTTTCACTTTTACAAGAGCAAGTTTGGGATATAAATTTATTTTAAGTATTTATATACTAAAGAGGTAAGAAATGTGACAACAGTCTTGCATGAAGACTTACAATAGAGGATGGGTGTATGCTCAAAACTTCTTTAAAAGTCTGTAATGTGATTCCTATTCCTAATTCAATAGGGATTTTCAAATCTATTTAAATTTGCTTAATAATGACAGTTATTCCAATTTTAGCTCTAGAGTTTCCACTACTATATTCTATCTGGTATTAACAAATTAACTTATGTCCATTTTATTCATCATCTTCTGTACTTGATGTGCATTAAAGATAAAAAATAGTTATTAATGAAGACAATTTATCCTCTTATTTTAATTAGCTTTATTTCTGGTTTTCTCATACCTGTTCCTTCTTAGTGTGGCTCCATTATGTATTGCCTTTCAGAACATCTTGCTTTAGGCACCAGTATTTTACATATATGCTGAAAGAGTAAAARGATCCTGTCTTTCTTGCGTTTCAGATTAACAGCCTATTTTTAACAGGAGTCAGTCAGCAACTTGCAGATTAGGGGAAGCATCCGGACATCCCACTGTTAGCTCTGAGGCCTGCATGGACCCTTTTGCTGAGCTAAGACAAACATGTTTAAGATACATGTCCCCGCAAGAGAGGCTTTCTGGTGCTATTTGCTGTTCTCCATGCAAACCTGTTCTAACAGAATACACTCTCCTTCACTGCAGAAAGCKGGAAGCTACTTACATTTTTTGACTCTTGTGTGTGTTTTAAAAGCAATTTAATTCCTGTTGGGTTAATATAGCTGTTTCATAGGGTTTTTTTCAGTACAAACCAAGCAGAACCATACTAATTTCTTAATTTTATTTGCTTAGATAACTCAGCTGCAGACTTTAACTCAGAACAAGCTCTAATTTATCTATTWCTTGCAGTCTGTGATGCCCTGGCCTCTTCTGAAGCCTGACCTCCAGAATGACCAATGTGCTTCTTGGCTCAGAGGAGCAGAGTGCTCTTTCACACAGTTCCAAGGTACCATGTTGTGTGTGACTGCTTCACTCTGAGCGATGCGCTCTTAGCTCCACTCCTGACTGCACGTGTACCCTGTACACCAGGTAAACCGGGACACTGGTGTGAACACTGGAAGAACCTTGASAACACAGAGTTTAATGCCAGTGTGTGTGATAGTCTTGGCCCATGCCATGGTGCTCTTAGGCTGCTGTCACCAGCAGGAGACTGGCACTGCAACTTAGAGGGT
This sequence comes from Malurus melanocephalus, assembly GCF_030028575.1. Lineage (NCBI taxonomy): Eukaryota > Metazoa > Chordata > Aves > Passeriformes > Maluridae > Malurus > Malurus melanocephalus. Next base: position 1,306,251 of record NW_026623392.1, on the reverse strand, counting down.
TCCACTGAGGCAGTTGTACATCAAGAGCTCCCATCAGTTGCTAAGACTGAGGAAGTGTAATTGTGCTGTAAAGCTATTTTCATCCTAAGTTGTGCCTCTCATTTTTCCCATCTTAATGTTGATAGCATATATATGAGATTCCAGGGAGTGAAAAGCAAGATTTTGCAGCATCCATCTACCCCTGCAGACTTTAGATTTTATTTCAGTAAGAGTGTCACTGGGATTTTGGAACCTTATCTTGCTTTCCCTTATCGTCAGCCTATCATACAACCTGGTAGTACCAGTTGTCATGGTGCCATCCTTTTCAAACACTCACCTGTGTCAGTTTTGCCTGTGCCCACAGGACAAGGGAAAATTTAGGCCTGACTCAAAAGATTCTTTGGAGACACTACAGAAATGCACTTTTAAAAGTCTCAGCTGTCCTTAAGTTACTTCAGGTAATTTTTTTTGTAGTTTTTCTCCAATAATGTGAGAAAAAAGAAACCACTTCTAACAGGCATAGAACGAGCAAAAATACTTTTTATTTGCTGATGTAGCTTATTTTGTTCAACAAACCTGTGTAAGATACTGTTTGGCAAAAATAAAAAAATAATCTAATCAGAATAACTGGCATCTTTATTAGTAATGTAATTGTTGCATCAGCAACTTTTGAGGGCTGATTAGACCTTAATGGCACATTTCAAGTATTCAATTGCATTGATTTTTAGGTTTTCAARATCTATTTGAACTAAATCAAACATTAAATAAACTTGTTGCTGGCTTTATGGAATATTAAATAATATCTTTTATTTGCATCTCAGGATAGTCTTAATTTTAGCTGTGCTTTGCATGTAACAGACACTTTTCATAACATTACCTTGTCTATTCCAAAAGGTTCTCAATACTTCATGTATTGCTATTATGTATGCTCAAGAATTAACATTTTGTTTACTTCTAGGATGAACCTGTTCCTCTTGCTGACTTTTACTCCAATGATCGATAAAAAAAATCTTGATACATGTCATGTTCTATGCTTCTGTGATATTTAATATGATTTGAGAATTTTAATATGATTTGAGAATATTTTATTACACAGTTGGTAAAGTGGCAGAGTTCCAGAGACTGATAAAATACAGTAGTGACATTAAAACATGACATTAGTTGAYTGATCTTCATCTCTAATTTAATCGAAATGTTCCTATTTACTAAGGAAGTCTTTTATTCTGCTGGAGTTGTTAGTAATGTGAATTAATATACTTAGTCAATTATAGTAATAATATTAATAAAGATTTCTGTTCAAGCTACTGTAACAGACTTCCTTGCCATTTCAACCTGTCATGTGTAAACTTGTTCCATCTCCCATTTTCTTTCCAGAAAGAAAAAGAGAGTAATCATATTTGTCAAAGACAAAACAATTCCTTAGAATCTACAGGTTTGTCAAATGCAATGATTCTGGGCATTATTTTCTCCCTCAAAAGTAAGCAAAAAGTGTATGTGTTTGTGTGTTTCCTGACTGCATTTAAAATACATAATTCTGTGACCTTTTCTGATCTACTAGGGCTTCTTTGTACTCACATTATTGTATTTATTGAATATCATAGAAAGGTTTTTTTTTTTGGTCTATTACTGCTTTTTTCATACAGTACATGTTAAGTGAAGGTTATATAAATACATATGGAGATAAATACAGTACTCTCATTAAAAAAATTTAAAAGCCACTCGAATTTTTCTATCACACTTTACTGTGTAATTGACCATGTACATGTGAAGTTTTCACATTTCTTTGAAGTGGCTGCATGGCAGGCTGGCTTGACTGGTGGCAGAGAACTGGGGTCTAAGTGGGTACAGTAATGAACTGACACAGTCATTTAAAACTAACTTGCATTTTCTGAAACTGATCATTTATTTAAAGTAAATAAAGAGGTAAAAAAACCCGATGTAAATAATTTTGCTTTGGAAGGAAAGAATGTTCGCATTGTTTTCTCAGAAGAAGCACATATCTTAAAAGAATTTATTCACAGAATAAATAACTTTTACTTTACTRTGGATTGTCAAGTAGAAAGGGTTTTCTAGATTAAGTAATTGAAATGTTTACAAGAAATTTGCAAGCAAGTATCCCTGTTTCACTATGATCAGGGCATTTAGAGGTGGTTTTCCATACAAATAGTGTTAGTGCTGTTATATCAAGTCTGATGTAGAATTGATTTATATTGTTATARCCAAATTTTAAGTTACTGCAAAAATAAGAATACTATTACAGTGAGGAATTCAGGCTAGACCGAAGTGGACCTGTACAGCCACTGTCCAGTGACTTTAGGTATACCCGTTTCTTGCAAGCTTGTAATGCTAAGATTTTACTCTTAAAAAAAAAAGAAAAGAAAATCACCCTAAGTCAAAATTATCCAAATATCACATTATGCCTGACAAGCATGACCCTCTCACAGGATAAAATAAGCTTAATGTAGAAAAAAATAAGCATATGCATGAATTCCATTAGTGCTCTCTGATACAGCTTATTCATGTAGAAAACTACTGGAGGGAAGAAATCACCAAGCATACAATTTCAGTGTGAGATGCAARAGAAAGAGAAGCGTAAGTAACATCACTTCCCAGAAAAGATTCTAAGGAATAGACAGCCATCTGCAACACATCACAGTCTTAGTACACAAAGATCTAATTAATTAATCTTGGTAACTACATATTGGCAGAGCTGGGAGACTCTGTAACTCTGGGGTGAGGTGTGATCAGAGCTTGCTATGATCTTGGGACGTAGAGTTGTTAATAGGTTTAATTTTTAGGTGCTATGCCCGRTGGGGAAGCCTCCAAGCACACAATAGTTAAAAGAAAATGGAAGATTGTAAAAAACAGGATAATTACTGTTCCCTGGAGGAATGGTAAAAAATTCTGAAAAACAAAAATTCAGAATATTGCAGGCTGAAAAAAACATATGGCTGTCTGAACTGGTGTGATAGAGGTGTTATAGAACCATCRTGAAAAATCTGGAACAAGAACCAATTCATATGGCTCTACTCAGTTGTCTAGAAAGACTGCTTATTTACATTGCCTATTTTTGTCAATTCAGTAGTGAGTTTTGTGCATGGTACCTGTTCACAGGAAATATGATACAAATTACAGAGAATATTACTAAAATTTATAAACATGCCTAATCTTATAAATTATGTTATACTATTAATAAAAATATCTAATCATAATTTATTTACAATATTATAAATATGAAAATTATAAATTCAAAGCCCTATTTAGCATCTTTAGTATCATTAATTAAATGCTGATAGAAATGTTTCCACATTCATGAGATATAAGTCATGAGATGTAAGGTTGACTGGATGTTTCAAGGATATATTGAAATTGTTTATMATCCTAGTTGAAGACTGTTTCATATGTCTAGTTGTATGTTTACACACTTATTACAAAAATGAAAACCATTTTTCACTTTCAAGAAGAAAGTTGTTCTCATTAGAGAGTATAAAGCTGTTCTCATTATCATGTGTATGACTGTTAACGTTATACTATTTTAATCAGATTACCAGTACAATGAAAATTAATGTAATAGGATTTGCTATAATTAGAGGCAAGTATACAGTAATCCACTATGAAAAGAACACAAAGTGTCAGTGGAGCTCATTACAGGAATATTGTTTATGGTAATTATTCTTTTTTTTTTTTAAATCATGCTAAGTCTGATTTTGATCAGATTTTTTTTTGGACACAACTCTAATRAAACAATTCAACCTAGAAGTGTTATTACTGTTCAAGTGTTATTTTTGTCTGGGCCAGAAAGAAGTGGAACTAACTACAAACAATAAAAAAAATTAAGGACTACAAGCTACTCTTCTCATTGTCCTATCCAAATAAAAGATACTCTGAAAGCAAAGAGTAAAAATGATAAAATAGTGATAAACAAGATTTTTACAACATAGATAAAGGAACTAAGTACTCGGTATTTATCATATACCCCAAATGTTCCTGTAATTCCAGCGTAAGGAAACCTTAAGGAAATTTTGGTTCAGATTTCAGATCTCTTTGCCAAATATACTGTTATTATATACCTCTCTGTCATAACCTTCTCACATATAATAAAACTTAAGATACACAATGAAGCCTAACAGGTGGAAATTAAGAAATGAAAAGCTAACTTAAAAGAATAGCTAAATGTAAGAGAAAAACTTTGGTGTTGCGGGGAACTTTTTTTGTGAGTATGTAGGACCCCACCTGATGAAAGAATCAGCTTGAACACAATGGATTCAAGGACTGGTTCCTATGATGTCGCTTTTGCTGTCATAAGGAATTAGGTGATGCCATCCCCTAGTGCCAKGGTACCCTATCCTGTCAGAGATTCAAAAGACAGTACTGGGTTACAGTGTGCATCTACAAAAYTTGCAAAAATCCAGTATGAATATTTTAAAGAACAAAAACTATGCTGCTAAGAATCTGCAAGATCTGGTCCTTTAGTCACCGAATTCTTAATTTTGCATAAACAGCAGAGGTAGCACTTCCACTGAGATACAGCTCTCTCATTAAGGATGTGTGTGTGAAGGGGCAGTTATATATTAAATAAAGAATTATGTGAGAGAGATAAAAATCAGCTACAGGAACTCTTGAGCTAAATGTTTCAATTTCTGAAAGCCTAACTTCAGAGAACTTACGTCTTGGTATACCAGCTCAACTTTGTTTTATTAAAAATATTTTATATTAATTTGCACCAGTATTTTCAATGTGACAAGAATTTAAGATATGTCATTCTTTCAGTTGTATGGGAATGAAGTATACAAAACACTTGTTAGTTTTTCTGAAGACTATCTAATACAAAATAAAGAACCAAACTGTTAATTCTAGATACAGGTAGTTWTAAATGTCAAGCATCAATTGTTTTCTCTATTGAATACATTAAGGATTTGCATTCATCTTTACTAACCAGTGTCAAGGCTTTTCTAGATTCTAGTCAGTTATTTATAAACTATAAAAATTCACATACAGATCAACAATCTTKCTACAAACCAGATTTTTATATCAAATAAGCAATTTTCTGTCCTCTGCTTCAGAGAAGACACAATCAATTCTAGCTTCTCTTACAGACTGCAGTTATTGCTACTTTTGGCATAGATGATCTGGCTCCAAATTTGCTGTGAGTAGACCAATTTTTTTTTTAATTGCCCCAGTATAAAAATAAAACTGCCTTTATGGCATTCCTGACGTTACACTATCAAATTGCATAAAGCCTTCTATGCTGGGGAAAGCAGGAATAGCAAAAGAGAAAATGGGGATAATTAAGCAATTTGCCATTYGTCCCTTAGCAGAGAATGCAAAGTTTTGGGTTTGAGTTGTAGGGTGTGGTGTGAGTCAGTCACTTGGTTTCAAGCAAAGGAATAACACAAATGCACTAGTAAGGTTTTGTTTGGTAAAGTAAATAGACTTAAATCAGCTTTTGCTGTTATGGCAGTTTATATAACATTTTTCTGCTTTATATAATATTTACCTTGGTTGTTTTTAGACGTTAAAAAACAGAAACCTGYACAATGCTGTTGTACAAGATTTTATTAGTCCAATTTAAAATTGTATTAGTATTCTCTGATACTRCAATATTTCTACTTCCTATCATGTTTCAAAAACAAATTAGCAAAAGATATTAAATGAAGTTCTATTTTAATTTACTCTCTGTCCTTTCCCTTTGTTGCTTCTAATAATTTAACATGTCTGCTTGTAGCTCTGAAAGAAAAAGCCAAGATAATGTTAGGATCAGGTGTACTCAGCWGGCATAAAATAATAAGGCCACATGRAAGTGATCATTTTATACCATGTGAGGGTGTGGTAGCATGGTCTAWTCCATGCATTTTGGTGAGTTTTGGGAACAGCATTTCTAATGAGTGATTTCCTGAAGGTGACCTGGATAGTGCCTGCCCTGAGATCTGTCATGCTGTGATCTGCACTGCTGCAATGGCAGCATGCGCCATGTTCACAGTTATAGGATAATTACTCTTCTTACTATAACCTACTACTTCTTTTTTTCCTCATTACACACTAGCAGGTTTGAAAGCTCACTTGCTATCTTGCCAACTAATCAATTTGCACACCATCTGCATGTAAAGAGCACCCAAGCAGTTAGGAAACTGTCTGGTTCTTACTCAGCACTGTGGTTTCTTGGGAGCTATTCATTGGCTTTCCAGGCTTTGGAGCAGCAAGAGAGGATGCAACAAAAATGAAAATAAAGYTCTGGTGCTTATTTGTTTTAGTTAAGCAACCCTACTTTTACTTTCCTGTGAAAATTGTATAATAATAKACAAAGGATAAATTTTGAAGATTAACTATAAGAGCCATAAATAGAGATCTCTCCTGGCACCCTAAACATCTCTGCAAATCTGCTTTTTATTGCAGTAGTGCAAACTCTTCCTCAGAAYCATCTGCAACACTACTGAGATTTGAAAACCAGAACACAGAAAAAAGACCATTGCTTAATGGATAATGATCAAGGACATTCTCAAACTCACTGCACTTATCTTCCAGACAACTGCCCAAGCAGCTAAAGTACCTCTTCATTGGTCTCACTCCCAAGTGAAAGATATAAACACTACAGAAGCCAGAGAACTTCGCAAGAGAAAATCAGCTGATTTCTCACACAAATCTGGTGTGACATTCCTCCTCCAAATCTTTGCCTCGACTATAGTGACAAACAAATAGAATGAAAAAAAGGAGTGACCACACAACAGAACAAATAAATAGCAGTGAATATTCAAATGGAATTAATGAAATCAAGCTTCTTATCTGCTCATGTACCAAAAGTGATGATGTCCCACTTATTGTGAGTGACCTCGCAGTGGCTGGAGATAGCATTTTGCAGTGCTGACAGTTTGAATGTGTACCAGAGTACACTGACACTAAAAGAAAACACAGATCTCTGTAGAAGACAGAAGACATAGTGTTTGTAGGAACAAAGCAAAAATACCAACACTTGCAAGTAGTCACTGCAAAACACATTCAGTCTGGTGATCTGTGCACATCATTGTGACAGCAGCAATAAATCACAAGCTCTGCAACTGTTCAGAGGGAAGGTTTCCTGTGAACCTGAAGCCAAAGATTAAGGTGGTTCACATTGTACTGGATTCACTCCATTCGATAGGTAGGTTTCTGGTTATCTTCTTATGCAAAAAGCATACATACCATCTGTCTTGAATATATATGAAACATTATTACTGTGGTATCTACACTGTGAACAAAACAGAAATAGACTCTGCTTTTACGTCCCTGTATTTTCATGTGATCACAGCTCTTAAGTAAGCTCTGTTATTTTTAAATGATCTACTGCAACTTCAGAAAGAATACCTGTCTTAGCATTGTGGCTGCACTTTTTACCTGGTCATCCAATCAAAGGTATTTATCTAAATTTTGACAAAATAGTGTTATTCCACCAGAATACAACATTCAACTCTCTTATACAACTTGGATCTGAAAAATTTCTAATGGGCGGAAAACATGATTAGAAAAGTCATTCAGCATAGCAGTGGAACAGAGTTGTCCAGTAGCAAAGAAGCRAAGTTCCACATAAGTATCCTGATGCTCTTCTGGTTACATGGAATTTTATTCTTTTGATGGATTTAMGATTAGGGCAGCACCAATGTCATTTCTCAGTTACTTGTCATCCTACTTGATGCAGACATCTGACATGACAAATCTGATGCTCTAGAAGCTCAGCTTCTCTCTGGTGAACTGTATTACAAATACAACCAAATTCAAAGTCATAGCTAAGATTCTAAGTGAATATGATAAGATAAAATTAAATACAATGCATRGAATCTCATTTGCATTTCTGTCATCTCTTATGTGAGCGTCTCTGAAGGAGTRTAATGGTAAATAACTCCAACCTCAAGAGTGATGAATTTCTGGGGGAATTGGTTACAAAAGTTATCTGAATCTTCATATAATCTTCAGACTGAATTTAGATTTTCTTTCCCATAGGTCTCTGACAGTGCAAAGAACATCAAAATAAGAGACATTACCCTTTACAAAGGCATTGTCATACTACTGTACAAGTAATGTTTATCTGTTCACACACATAACATGCACCAGTGACAAACATGCCTGCTCAGGTGTATAGTATTATTTTAAAATTACTCCAATGTCCTCTTCTAAYCTACAGTACCACTTATCACCTCTTGTCTCAGTTTATGTTTCTCCAAATGTCATTAGCATGCTTTARTCCAGCAACCAGCTACTTGCCCTTTGAATTTGATTGGCCTTCATTAGATGGTACATCTAATGTAGATGCTATATTCATTTTTGCTATATTCAGTCAAGAGACCTGGAAGAGATGTTCTTGTTCTTCACATGTTTTCTAGCATTGAACACAGAGACTAGTAAGGAAGCAACCCATATGAAAGCACTGTAGATTTCACCTTAAATTCTTCTGCACACCCAATATTGAAATATCCTGAGACATTTTCATGGAGTTAGTTGTTAGCTTGTGATGTGCTGTCTTTTTTGATGCTTTCCTCTCCAATATCATAAGCTAATTTTTTCTTTGCAGTCTGTTGCACGTATTTTACAAAGAACAAATTCATCTTGTATCACCTACACGAGGTGACAATGCTATCTTCCATTTTTTTGCAGCAGCAGYGCTGAAGTTACTCATAAATCGTGCTGTGCATTTGACATATAGCCAACAACTGGAAGAAGGAAACTCACCTCTTCCCCAGTATTATTCTTCCTTCTATAATTCCACTGTATTTACCAGACACTGCTAATTACTRTGGTACATATAATTATTCTTAATTACCCCATCAGCTCAGAGAAAAGAGAAGCACCATCACCTGATTTTCACATGCCAATTTTTTTTTAATCTTATTAATAATTAGTGGAACACATATAATTGAGCTCTGTTTGTACAAACAAGGCTTACATGTGGTTTATAAATATTGTTCCCATTTTTTGCATTTGTTTGTAGAAGGAGTGCATATCTTCTCACCTATGTTTTAGAAATAACTTCATAAAGCTGTAAAGAAATACACATGAAGAATAAGAAAATGTTACTAAATGGATGAACAAACCTAGGAAATCAGACAACTTTGAAATTGAACTTAAATTATCCTCTGTGCTTGCCTGCTGATTATTGCCTTTATTTTGCTGTGTCTGTACTAACAATGATGGCATACTTGCTTGTGAAAAGTAGTGGAAATTAGTGGCCAAAGCCGTATGTGGAATATGTTTCAAAATTCTGAAGAGTAGGCTAAATGTGTAATCTAATGTTTCTTTATCAGGCAGCCATCATGTGCCTGTAAGCTGCCTGTATCAGCAGATAGCACAGTATATAATATTCTGAATTCTGTAACTGAGAAACATGAAGCAAAACCCAGCTCTGCCTGGTTCTAAAAGTATTGTCTGTATTTCTACTTAGCTGAATAGACAGGGGTTATTTGCAGGCAGTATTTACCATTACTTTGGGGCAGGGTTTGAGGAAGGGAAGGAAAAAATCTAGCTATGTTTAAATGTCCTATAGGATTTCTTATGTCCTCCATGGGTTGATTAAAATCATGTGTTCTCGCTTGTCCCTTATCCTTTATCCCTTACAGAAGGAGCAAGTAGCAATAATTTGCAGCAAGATTTTTATGTAAGTGTCCCCCTTACATGGGTTTTGTGCAGAAGGGAAACATATGGTTCTGAAAGAGCATTAATACCCAGGTACAGCTGGTCTTTGAAGATTTTAAGTGATCTAGATAAAAAGAATGATCAAATGCCTCCCAAGGGAGACTGTGGCTGTTCTGACACAGTTCTTTATAACAAGCATAATACTTATAGGGACATGTCTGTGGAGACCTAAGAATAGAATGAGGATTGTATTGGCAAAAGAAAAATAGAATATATGCAAATAAGACAAAAATAAACCCCTCAATATGGCCAGCAATAGAGAACTTAATCACAGTCTACCAGGTTGGCAAYGAAGAAATGCAAACTGATTAATTCATCTATTGTTATTAGTTAATGCAACAACCAAACATTTCTCCATGACAGCAATGTCTCTGTGCCAGGTTTTTATTATCCTGCGGCACTGGCACTCTTAAAATTCCTATTACTCAGAGAGTTTGCATTGATTTAAAACAGAGTTTTGTTTGCTGGATAAAAAGACAGCTATCACAATAAAATTAGAGTCAGATCTTAGGTGAGTATCAACCCTGTTTCCTATTTGAAAGACTCATTGAATTTAAAGAAAAGTCGCTTTTAAAGAAGGAAAGATCTAAGGCAACATTCATTTGAGGAGCTGATCCCAAATAATGGTGTTCAATCTTTATTTTGATTGTACAGAAATATCAAACAGTTCCTACCATAYTTAATCAGCCTTCACTACTGCATACTTCCAAAGCCCCAAATGGAAGTGCCAGAGCTGACACTGGACACTGTCATTAACTGCTCTTGTGCAGGGTAAAATTTCCCAAGGTGYGTGTTCCCAGGAGAGACCAGATTGCCAAAGGGATAGAGAATAGAGTTGATACAGAGAATGTGAAATTTGGAACAGAAAGATCACAACAGAAGGTTTAGGGAACCTGGAAAATTTATRAAACTCCTATAGTTTTATGACTGCAAGAGGTAAATTAAAGGAGCAGTAGAAAGCTARGGGGAAAGATGGATGAGAATTGTATAATCCAGGCAGTGCTTTGAGAAGAGGAGCCTTGTCTGACTGAGATTGGTAACAAATCCAAAGCTTACTGTCAAATACAAACAAGAAAGCTAAACCACAGGATCAGAAGCCTTGGGCCAATTCAGCATAAATGAAGTTATATTTTGCAGGACTGCTCAAGGTAAAAATCCATTTCAGAAATGAACCACTATCTCATCTATATTTACAGCAGCAATGAAAATGAAGTTGCTAATACACAATAAACACAAATCTATCATTTTTCCTGAATTCTGCAGAAARCATGTACACAGATAAAGTGCAAATCTAGTCCTGGGACTGCCACTGGATAACAYGCCCCTAACTAGAAGGATTAGAACTACCATGACATAAGAAATCCTAAGCTAATTTGGAAGTAGAACAGCTGAAGAAAGACTGTTARCAGAAGTTGGAATTAGAATGTGAGGTTAAATTGCTCCAGATTATTTCTGTCTGTGCTGACAGTGGTGCCAGATGTGAAAGTCTGGGTGAGATCATCTTCTCTGAATCCACCAAATCTTTCGGAAGTTTAGGAGGCAAGATCAGAGATATTATACTTATGAGTGTAATAAGAAAAAGTTCCTTTTCACCTTCTCATGTAACATGACAGCAATAAAAAAATTGAAAAAAAAATGAAGGCCGGTCCATTTTTTTTAATGAGGAGACTAAATATTTTAAGGACAAGTAAAAAGTTTAAATTATGGTAATTATTTTAAAGTAACTAAAAATTGTTTCACAAATTTTTAACAAAATATGTCCAAGGACTGAATACCTTGACTAAGTAATTTCTCAAACCAAAAGTAAATATGGTGTGGTCTTAAGTAGGTCCAAGCTGCAGTCTTGTTCTATAATATCTGCATGTGTATTTTATAATTCTACAGGTTATTAAGTATGTTGATGTATAAAACTATGCAGAAATGTTGGCTGCTCTTAGATCACACRGCAGGAAGAGATACTAGCTACATAACAAATTAATAACAACTGGATGGTTTGGAACCAGAAGGCCTAACATGCCAGTACAGGGCAAATTTCACTCAGTTTACAGAACAAGACTGCTTTACCTAGGGCAATAAAACAATGCCTCTAGATCGGATTTTGCAGAACCCGGGGCTCCCTTSTGARACTGCACAGTAACTTAGCAATGGCAAAGATGTCACAGGATCAGGGAGCCCAGCAGAGAAATTCAGCTGCCTGGAAAGATTCTGACTTGAGAAATTATGATTGCTTGAAGAGTTGAAACTAATAAAGGAATTAAGCTTGAGGTCACAAAATTAAAAATGGAAGTCTATGTTTTTGTGCTGTAGTGTGTCTTTATGAATATTTTTATGCCTTTAAGAAATAGAGCTATATTCTGTCATATTTTATTTTAGAAAGATTTCATTGCATGAAGTGCTTAAGATTTTCTGCTTTTAGACTCTATTTTGGCAGAAGGGTGGGTTTTTTTCCTATGGAAAGACTTTCAGTGGAAAGACTTTTCAGCTTTAATGCCATATTTCAAAAGAATTTTTTTTGCTGTGTTTTGCTCTTTCCCTTTGACAGCCATCGTTGCTGAGTAATGCCCAGGGTCATACTTTGAAAAGCAAATTCTTCCTTTGCAGCATTGCTGCAGGACCTATGGCAGAGTGCATATCTAGAGAACTAGGTGCTCATCCTTCTATAAGATGTAGGTTGATGTCTTATATCAACCTTGCTATCTGGCAGAAGAGTGCCAGGTGCAGATCACTAAAGAAATACAAAAGGGAGTATCAGCAACTGTAGAAATGGTTTTAGGGATATATACACTTACATTCACATGTATATACAATTYTGAAATATTAAGCATTAATAATGCATAATAAATAATAAATGCATTAAATGTAAGGTAATTTATTCCACCAGAAAGCATACGGAAAGCTAATAGTCCAGGTCATTGCTTCCTTGGATAGAACTCCAGACTGAGCCAAAATCTTCACCACAGGGTGCAGAGAGTTTCAACTAAAGTCAAGATAGTTGACCCAAAATATCAGAGATAGTCTGGATAAAAAATCCTGAAATAATGCCTAGATAGCAGTTATTTTCCTAACAGAATTTAATATGAGAACAAAACATGGAAAAAACCTCCAACCTTCTCATATCTTTTGGCAGAACATCAGTATATTTAATAAAATACAATCATTTGCTCCTGTAACAGATTTCTACCCTTAATAAATCTTAGCATAAARAGTTACTATCATTCCACTTGTACTTAGTGTCAAAATCGGACCAATGTCTCTAATGGGATGTTAAACATTAATATGGCATTGGAGAAGATTCAGATCCTTCATTGCTAAATCCTGCTTCAACAAAACAARGACATTCTATTACTTGCAGAGAAAGCAGAAGTGGACTTTAAATCACATGAWAATTCAAGAGATGWTCCTTGTAGAAGARTAGRGGCTTTTGCCACTGAAGGTGACCARTGAACAAACCCTGACTGTGATGGTTCCTTTGGGGGTTATTAGATGGGGACAAAMGTTTTAGCAGGGCCTGTTATGATAGGACAARGGRYAATGGTTTTAAACYGAAGGAGGGTGCATTTAGATTWCAGAGAAGAAAGAAACTTTTTGCAGTGGGTGTATGAAACACTGGCACAGRTTGCCAAGTGAGGTGGTAGATGCCCCATCCCTGGAAAYAATCAAGGTCAARYAGGATGGGGTTCTGAGCAACGTGGTCTGCACTGAGATTTGGACTAGATGACCTTTAAAAGGTCCCTTCCAACCCAAACTATTCTATGATTCTATTTTTAYAGTCATATGGCAGATCTTTATAAGGACTTAAAAATTTTTCCCATTTATAATTTGATTTCCACTCCCCTGTTGTAGCATTTTTGGTCAACTGGTTTTATGGTTGTCCAAGATAAAATATGACTAGTTGGTGTATGACATGTTACCTCTGCAGTAGATGAACATATTTTGATTTCTGCAGCACTGAGTCAGCATTCTGATGAGTTAGCATTTATATTCCCGACAGCTGTTTATTCCTCTCAATGTAATTTCAGAGATAAATGTCCAGAAGGGCTTTGCTGCCCCAGATCTATCAGAAAACATATTTAAGATATTCTGTGGTATTTAAATCACAAAAAAAATCTTCTTCAGTAATGCTAGGACAAAAACTGCTTAACTTTTAACATTAAATAACTATTTTAAACCTTACTACATTATTTTAAAATAKAATCTGGTGAAAAGTCAAAGTATTTTTATTTTCTATGCAAAATCACATCATTGGTTTCTAGAGACATTATAAATTTAAGAAACATACAGAAACTTCCAATCAGTATTTTTACTTTTCTCCTTTTATTTAGCGTTGAGAAAGTAGCCTTGAGAAGAAAAGAGGTAAGAACATAAAGAACCAATTGGTTCCTGGAATAGCTGATTGATTGTGTCTTACTAAAGCCTTCGGGGTTGTTGGCAAGGTGGAACATAAATTGTGACAGAAGGCAGAACAAGTAGATGAGGATTCACTGAATTCTGAAATTCTTCAGGTAATGCTGCAGGGTTAATTTGGCAAACATAGTGTAGACTATGGTCATTCATATGCMGTCACTTTTATCTGCATTTTTGTTTTTAGTGTTTTTGTAAAGCAGTGCAGATGTTGCAGCCCTTTAGATGTTCCTGCAGCAGCCCTATAGAGTTCATGGGGCATAGTACCCCTTTTAGCACAGCTGCCTTAGCTTTGGACTTTAGTAAGAATAAACTCTTTCTAGAAGATGTTTCTTCTAAGCACTCTTCTGATAGATGTGCATTTACAATATGGTAGGGAAACAAAATTTACTATTAGCAAKATTATTAAAGTACCTGTTACTCATGCAAAAATAAAATCCAGTTCTGAATCCCATTAAATTAATGTTTTTGACCATATATGGGGGAAATTCTACCAATTACTTATGATTTTGTTAAGGTAATAAATACTTCAGACTTCATTTTGCCATCTCACAGGACAAAAAGGAAAGATTTCAATTCGTTTTGTTCATATCCTTTATTACCTAACTTTTGCCTTATTCTAATCCCTAGTCTAAATCAAACAGTTGTTTTTTTCAGACTCAGATAGAAAGATATCTTTGCTTATTAAACTAATAATATATTTTGCCTAATATTTTTAATTTTGTTCTCACTGATTTTTTTTCCTTCTGCTGTGGGATAGAGTATAAAGAACAGCAAATAGCATTAGAGAGGAGTTTTCCAATAGATTCTTTCTGCACCATAATACATTGGCTGCTCTAGACCACCAACCACCAGTTCTTTACTGAACATTCTGTATTACTAGCAAGTGATTTCCTTTTTTTTCCTCCCATGGTACCTATACATTTAGAAGTAAAGATATTAGGCTGAATTAATTTGCAGGCAATTCCATTGGTCTCACGCATAACTGTCCGTAAATGAGCATGCAAACCAATGAATGAAACCATCATGGTTACTATTCCAGTAAAGTAAGACTTTTCAAATGCAAGTAAGACTTCTGATGCTTAACTCCTTAATAAAACACCAAAACTTGGAAGTTGTTACCCCAGGATTTTTTTCCCAAGTKCTTACTTATGCCAATAAATGAGGTTAAACAAGAGGTGAAAATTGTCTTTAATGTACGCCAGTGAAACTAAGCTGTGATGCAAACTTTATTGTGGAAAGAAACCATCTTGAATCTAAGCATTCAAGATCATTTATTTGGCTGTGACACACATACTGTAAAAAAAAAAAAAAGTGTAAGTAGAATATAATAATCTTTTAAATCTGTTAATGAAAATTTATTTGGGTCATTTCTGTACAAGTGTTGCATTGCCAAAGTAGACTAATGCATAGCTGTCTCAATCATTAAATGCATCTCGAAATTGAACACAGGTTACAAATTATTATTATCCCTTCTMAAATCGATTCATAATTCTGTTTCTGTCTTTGTCAGTTTTCCTCTGGCATTATGAAWCATCCTGGAGGTTGCAGTGCCTGTACTGCAGTTTTGTGGATGTTTGTTCAACATCCCACTTTGTTTGAAAAACATAGTGAAGAATGGCCATCAGCGTCAATACACTCATATAAATGTGTTCTCAGTTTAATGCTCTTATACCCAGCTCAGTCTTAAAAGACATGGGAAAAGAAAGGTAATTCGATTAATTGAAATGCTGCTGTAAGTGATTGTGTATAAAGCCCTCTGCCTCTTGAGGAATCATTCGCTTGCACAGCAAACAGCTGCACATACTCTCACTGCAGGAACTCGAAAAACTTTGTGCTGACATTTGCAAGACTGTTCATGCTGTATACGACACAAATTTTCCCAAACACTGTGCTAAATACATATATTGKATATAATACCAAAAGCAACAAAGATTTTTTTCCCCCCATGAACTGAGTATCTATTTCTTGGTGCAATTGTTACTTTAGGACTTCAATGCCTGGAGTTCCCAGGTGACAGTGATAGAGATTTACTCTGGCTTGAAGCGTTTACAATCTAAATATGTCTTTATGGAAGTATTGCTATGACAAAAAGGTCAAAATTATGTTATTACATATAATTTAATGCATTTTTACCTCAGTATGCAAGCAGAGCATATGCCAACAGCACTCACAGAAGAAATATTTTTATGGCAATTTTATGATTTAGTGCTGTTGGGGCTGGGCAGTAATAAAGAGCATGCTCAATAAGTTAGAGGCTGCAGCAATTAACKGTAAAAGCCAAAATTTAGGGGAATTCAAAGATCAGAAAAAATATTTTTAAGGCCAAAAACTTTCTTTTGTGTTTCATTGAAAGCAAAATTCAGGGAGGATAGGTAAGTGGGGTCTGGATATTTTGAGACGGGATATTGTGTGAGAAGGCATACATAATTCATTGCTATGGTAATAGTTGCCACATTGGGTATCTTTTGTGGAAAAAAAAATCTGTAAAAGTATAGTTACATAAGCAACTGCTACTTCAGTCACAAGAGCTGTTCATTTATCTATAATATCATAGAACTTTTCCTATTTTGCCTTTTGTGTGGCAAAGGGAGCGTTTTACTGAAGTGACAATTTATATAGAGGAAATGTAGATTGCCCTGAGCTCAGCAGGCTCCTGAGGAAAGAGCCTGGTCTTTATTATGATGTACAATACTTACAACTCAATTAACTACAGGGTCTGATAATTGCACACGTGCCAGCAGTACCAGAAATTACAATAAGAGGCTGGAAAGTACTTCTAATGGTATTTCTAAAGTAAAATACCCATACTTGGGAAAGACACCTGTTCTGAACTCTTTATTTTCTTTTCTCATCCTTMTCTTTTACACTTCTTTCTATTGCTGACTATAGCCATGGCTTATCTGTTCCAGGTTCCAAACTGAGATAAGCAGCTTCCTGTCAAATAAGCCAATGCTGCTGGATGAATTGACCTTGACATGACTGCTGTGATGCCAAAAGCCACGAGCCAACGGTGACAATTGTTACGTGTGTCAAGGCTGATTTGTATTGTTGAYGCATGTCATAAAAATACCAGGTGGTAAAGAAAAAGGACTTCAGTCCCTTGGTTCATCAAAACCTAAATTCTTGAACCTCAGTTAACATTTATGATCAGGAATAAAACCTTTCCATATGCGTGTTACCTGTGGTATTAGCTCCCAGTCTGTAAAACACATTTGTCCTGAAAATACATGCAAAATTAGGGATGGCACCCTCAAAGCAGGAGTACTGGCAGTGATATGGGCATGCCAAGTAGCAGGTGTTTGGAGGAAGCCAGTCAAGGTTTTGTCTCCGTATTTGCTGGCAAGAAATTACTGTTGTTTTTGATCCTTGATTGCATAGGCTCAATGCATCCTCTCTTGCAGAATACAAGAATGTGCGTAACCCATGAGAATTTTCTCTCAGGAGATTCTTCCCACATAAATTTCATCAGGAGAGCAGGACTTTTTTTTCTATTTCCAATAATACTCCAAATCATTGAGATGTGGATAAAAACATGACCATTCATTAAGGAGCTCTCTACTCCAAGCACATCCAAAACCTCTTTTGAGGACTGCTCTAAGTAATCACTGGAARTAGGAAAATACGAGGTAGGTGCAAGCACCAGAATAGCACACAGTACTCCATGTGTGAGCAAGTTGTGGCCTTATAGGCTGGTATAACTATATTTCCTGGTCTATTATTTTTCCTTCCCTAAACATTTGTATGTTTGGATTGCTGTCATGCACTGAGTTGATGTTTTTAGGAAAATATTGATCTGTCACAATCCAAAACTTTCACTTCTGAGTGGTAACAGGCAACTCAGAGCTCATCACTTTATTCATAAAGCCATTAACACTTACATAGTTAAGCCACATACATAATTTCACATTTATCTACACTAAATTTCCTCTGCYGTTTTATTAACCTGTTACTTAAGGCCCATTTACAGTTCTGTGCATTCAGCTCTCACATGTCCTACACTGAATAAATGTATATCCTCAGCAAATTTTTCCAYCTCACTGCTAAGATCTTCTTCCAATCAATTTCTGGTTTTGTTAAGAAAAATCAATTCCCCTGCAGAATTCTGCTGGTAACTTCTCTGTGTCGTCCCCATGCTCACATGGTTGAAGGTTTGGTGCTGGAGAACGTGGCATTCAGCATGGATCTGTAAAGATGTGGGGAGCTGCATGGTCCCTGAGCTGGAATCATCTGCATCATCTAAGAATCATCTGCAGTTCTGTGCTGTGCCCTGTCCCGTGCACTGGGATCCTGCACACCAGAGCAAGAGCTCATCCACCTGATCTGCCACTTCCTCTGGGCTGCTCAGGAAGTGAGGGCATTATTGGCATTTCCCAGCAGTGGAGAGCTATGTGATTTCTGCCAAGATTCTGCATTAACTGAGGTCTTCTTGAAAGGGATTTTTTCTATATGCAGTCCAGACCTGYGGTCTTTCTCATGTGATTTGACCATCATGTTACAGATCCCTTTTCGTATGATCAGACACATGTAAGAAAGAATGAACTTCAGAAGTCTAACTTCACATAGAAGGTAGGCCACTWAATAGCTTTTGCTAAAGAAATGCATTGGGGCGTAGAAAAATATTTTAGAGCAAAGGAAGTTTAGCAGTACACAGCCTTGTGACCCAGGACCTAGGAAACAATAGCAGTTCAGTAGGGAAACTGCAGAAGATGAGTAAAAAGTCAGYGGAAATATGATTTGTCTTCATAAACAGATGCAAAAAAAGGAATCATATATAATCTGTTGTAAGTGAGTGAGTATAACCAAACAAATATAACCTAAATGTTTGAATAGCTATTGCGGTTTTCATTTGGTTTGGACTGCACAGGCTTGATTKACAACTGCAGTGCACTTAATTTCACTRTTTGCATRTATGGAAAGTGGGTATGAAGGTTTCCAAATCAGCAAGGAATTCCAGATTCCTGAAGTGTGACAATTATCCTGTCTCTGAATTTSGGCTCATACTCTCACTTCTTTGTGTTTGGGTGAAATTTGTTTCTCTTTGGGGAAAGCAGGCTCTGAATTTTGTTTGCCACATTCAGTGAAGGAAAGGAAATATTGGCTACTATGCCTTTGAAACATCAAAGTTACATWGGTTTGGGTTGGAAAGGMACATATACTCATCAGTGATGTTAGCAAAAGAAACACTTCTAAACACTTCTAAACATCCTATGTGTATCCTCTGAATCTGTGTGTGTGTGTATTGTGTTGAGGAAAACTGGGCAAACAAGTCATGATGCCATTGTTACACTTTGAATAATCATTCTCGGTTATAATTTCAAATAGGCAGCCGAGGAATTTTACTGTGGTGCAGTACCATCTAGTGGCCCCACTGAACAGAGCTCTAYTGGAGACAAGTCTTGTGTTCAGTATTGACTGCCAAATGCTATAGTTGTTGATGATTATTATTGCTATTAAGTTTCTGAAGGAACACAGAACACATGCAAAAAATGACGTAAACATTCTACCATCTAAATTAGTAATGATGTTTAGAGGTGTCAGATGCCAATATATGACTGYCCAAATAAACCATAAAAATCTGGTGCTGTGGCTTAAGTTCTTTCTGAATAAATGCTGTTTACATGATTTGTACAAATTATTTTTTGTTATTTAAAGCAAAGCAGAGGCTGTCACCTTTACAATAGAATTTATAATTAGCAGTGAAGTTTTGCCACCCTCAAGCTTTTTTTCCCCCATGCAAAATATTGAATTTCAAATCACAGATCACAGAATATTCTGAGTTGAAAGGGATCCACAAGGATCATCATGTCCAACTCTTAAGTGACTTAAGACAATCACAAATGGGGATTGAACCCACAAYCTCAGTTGGGTTATCCACCATTTTCTAACCAATTGAGCTAATGTTAAAAAACAACCTATTTAAGAGCTGTAAAACACAATTSCAATCAATTCAAAAAGGTTTGTTCTACAATGGAACTAAACCATTCTAAAATTTTAATGTAAGTGGGAAATCCATAAATCAGACTTCAAACACAAATTAATTACATGCATTATAAAGCATATATCACACAATCATAATCCATTTACATGAAAATGGAAAAGCTGCATGCAAAAATCTCTTGTTGCTCACTGTGTGAAAATAGATGGCTTGTTTTATAACAACTCCAAAAATAGTATCTGATTTTCACAGTTTGGATATTACTTACTCTGATAATTTATTTGACAGCCACTGTGGCACAATTGTTTCTTAATATATGGGAAAGTAACACATATATGTACTATTAATGCTACTGAGAGTTGCCTGCTTCAGCATTTTAGTTCTCAATCAATACAGGAATAAAAACTATTGTTGGAGGAGAAAACAGAAAGTCTAAGGAAAATAATTAACTATCTTCTTTACGTTATCTACATGATTTTCATAGGACCAGCACCAAATGTCCAGTGATGCATGAGAGATAAAGTAAATAGAAAAAAAAAACCAAAAACAAACAACAAACAACTGAAACCCCCAAAAGACAACAACAAAAAACTCACACCAAAAGTATGTTGAAAGCAGTATTAATTTGAGGCCATGTTCAGGCAATTACTGACCCAACCTATAATTCCAGCCACTGGTCTAACAGAGATTGTTCTGTTTTGGAGAGGATTTTCTGGGAAAGAAAGTACAGAGAGGACAATAAACAGAACAGGGACAATGTTTTCTGACCCAAAACCAGACCAAGAGCATATCTTTAGCACTGATTGCAGAAGTCATGCAATACAGTAGTTCTGTCTGGTATTTTTGTGAGGGTATTTGTAGATAAGCTGCTTGCCCTGAGAAGTCAGAGATCAAATCCCAATAGGCAAACCTCAAACTTACTCAATTTCACTTGTGCTGTGGACCACATTTTTATTGTATTAATCAGAAATGGTTTTAATTGAAAAAATTTGCACTTCTTTTGCATCTTTAATTTTATTTTCTTTTTGCCCAAGTTGCTTTACTGACTGACAATATAATGGCTGTAGKTGGTTGACTCTTAACTAACAGAATCATCCTGTTGTTTAGAATTGAGGGGATTTTGCTCTTCACAGACCATCTATTCTGCACTGAGAAGATTTTGATTTGTCTAAACATAGATATAAGAAGATAACTTTGAAATTGCTGTGTAATTGTGGAAACTCTGTTATCTGTATTATCAAAATTCTCTAGGTCATTAACATCATCTGAAACTTTGCTATTTACTTCAGAGACAGGAATTTCTTGTTCTTAGAGTGTCCGTGTGTCTGACATTTTTTTGTCATGGGTAAAAAAAGCAAAGGATTGAGAATATTTACAAATATGGAGGAAAGTTACTGTGAAGCAATTTTCCATTTTTTGTTTATTACTCATCTCATCTTTTCTAACTAATGCTACTCATTTCCAGTTGTCTTTATGACCCCTGTAGTCATGCACGGGGTTTTTTTTGTGGGTGTTACTTTCTGTCTCTGACGGGTTGCTTTGTTGATAGGGACCCTGTGGTTTGTAGTGTGTGAGTTTCTGCACAATATAAGCAGGATATTTGTTCTGCTGACAGTTTTCTTCTCTTCAAAAGCGTGGCTGTCTTTTTCACAAACTGTTACAAGCACTTGAAACTCCCATCTCCACAAACCCCATGCTGAYGGTATTTGACACAGGTGTGGCACTTGAGAATAAATGACATAGAACAGTTTTATAATAATTTCTTTCTCTTGGATGGAGAAGTTCAGTGCCAGCATAGAACAGAAGGTGTGGAAAGGCTGGTGCTTTTTTTGCCTGGTGTCCAGGTATGGTTTTTTTCCCAGGAACTGGTGTTGAGGTAAATTGTTTGCTATGGCACACCAGTTTTGTCTTTTYATGAGTTCTGTTTGCAATACAGAGGACTATTCCCTTCTTGCTGTGTGAGTTCTGGGGCTACACCTAATACACATCACAGACAGAGCATAGCCCCAGCATTGTTTTTTTTATTCTTTGAGAGTGTACGCAGAACTGATGTGCCATGTGTTTATAAGGTGGAATGCTAATAACAATCTTACAGTGAGGCTGCCTGGCTCTGCAACTACTAACACAGACATCTCTTACATCTGGTTGGGKTTTTTTGAGCTATCAAGTATTTCCAACCTAGGCTGACTTCAGGAAAGCTTTCCTATTTGTGCGTTACTTCCCCAATGTGATTCTTTAGCTGCAGGCACTTCTTAATTAGTTGGTTTTGTAAATGAATTGCTTTGAGAAGTTAGAGGACCAGTGCTACAGAAYGAATCTTTTAAATCCAAATGGCACATAATTCAGATTGTGAATGACTACAGGTTCTCCTGGAACTCATGTGAAAATTTATGGAGAAAAGAGTTCTTACTGAACTTCCTCAGCTGTGGATATAGAGCACCCACACRGTACAATTTGGGCCCATACTGTATGGTATCAGGTGTCTTCATACTCCATCACCATTTCATGTTTCATTGCTACTTAACCTCATACAACCCACTTTTTCACAATCATTTCACAGCCATTAATTTTAACTGCATTTCTAAAAACTGGTGTAATCCAGTTACTAACTGAATCTTAACAAAATTAACCTAGGCATGCAAAGGTATTAAAGCCTTCATAATTTACTCTTTATATCCCACTGACACATCAAAACAGGACTGCTTTTAACTACTTTTCAAGCATTTTTTCAGAATGTTTCTGTCTTAGTTGGACGTGTAAATCACTTCTTACGCTATTTATTAACAGTTAATGAGCTATTGTGAGCTGTAGTCCATTCCTCACAGAATTAGGCAAAGCATGACTCCAAACACACAACTCCAAGTGCTGGAACTGAATACTAACTACATAAAATGAAGCATTTCAAGATTTCCCAAGGTTTTGTTTCTTCTCTTTTTATGTTCAAATCTCTGAAGCAGGGACTGAAATCCCAGTATGCCAGCATATATCAGGTTACATGCTGTTCATACACAGGTCTTCCTCAGTTTCTATTCCTCTGAAAGTAAATAAAAAGAACAGAAACTGTGCTATTAACTTTTGCTGTCACACTCTGAGAAAACATATGAGTAAAATGTACTTCTATATATGTAATTAGTCCTTGAACACTGAAAAGTAGCAGTGTCATCAATGCAWTACATCACGACTGAACACCTGTAGTAAAGACAAAAGCTGATCCCCAGCATTCACCAGCATCAAAACATTAACATCAAAAGATCTTTGTTACATAAAGGAGAATTGTACTTTACAAATAAAATCAGTAAAGTAAAATCAGCCAAGTAAAATCAAATGCAATTAAAGCCTTGAAAGCTTCAATGTATTTCACTTACATAGAAACTAAGTAATGGGAAATGTTGTGATTATTAAAGACATCATAAGAGTGATAATTTTAACCTGTATTTGTTGAACGATTGGTTCAGTTGCTCCTCAGCAGAAAGGCTTCCTTCTTGGTCACTCATCTGACAGGTTTCATGAAGTTCCATCTCTGCTACAGCTCTCAGTTTTGTTTGCTCTGACAGCACTGGGAAATGCATACGATCTGGATAACAATAAAGAAACTTTGCTTATAGCTGATGCATAATTCAAATAACATCTACAGTTTGATATAATTCTGTCAGGGATGTTACATTTGGATAAGTGGCTGGTTTAGGTAAACACAATCTCTTTTGACATTTCATACAAAAAGTTGTTTCCCTATTCRTATTTCCAATAGACCTGAGATGTACAGGTCAGACAATTTACAGAAATTAGGAAATAACCTAAAATTCTTGCTCCATATAAAATTCTCTCTGGCCAATGAAGAGCTTACTTTCTATTGTATCACATGGGCAAGTAGTAATCAACTGATTCTCCCCATGAATTCACAAGGAGCTTTGTTATATACTATAATGAGAAATGTAAGCAGAGGAATCAAGTCACTAATCTTGAAGCGTCAGTGGTGCTGTAACACCCCTTAAGTTAMTGTGAGTGCAATTCTTTGAAATAATGAGATAAGAGTTCAAAGTGGTGTGAAAACAATYATGTGCAAGCAACAGTACATCCTTCAGTGGCCACATTTCACTAGCACAGCTCCCAGTTTTTGCAGTGAGCTACATTAGCCCAGAGCCTGAGTGACCTCTTGGAATCATTCCACATTTCCAGCACCTGTCAAATGGTTCTTTCTGTAGGGCATGCAGACAATGGAAACACATTAAAATAACAATATCTGCCAACGGGGGCAGGTCCAGAGAATAGAACTGGCCCCCACTGTACATGCAGCTGATCAATAACAGGAATTGATTCTATTCTGTGTGCTCAGTCAGCCTGCCATAAAGAGTGTCTTTAACAAGTACAATGGACAGGATGGCACAACTGGGGTGTTGATGCCTCATAGCACAGCCATAGCAGCTTCTTGTCATGCATCCACACTGCATTCCTTCTGTTTGATTCCTTTGCCCTATCAGTCAGCTYTTAGAGGGTGGAGAAGAAAATTACTTTAATGGAAATAATGAACAATGTTCTTTTTCATCATATCTTTCTGTGCACCTTGTAACATGGTTTATCAAAATAAATTTATAAAAATCCACAATGCCATAACACATAATGTATTTTAATTGAATCTGCRACATATGCGTGCATGAATTTAAACAGATTATTTGCATGAATTAATGTGACTATATAGCATGTGTTCTTCTTTGCCTGCTATCCAGTCGATTATTACWAGGGAAAACAGATTCTAAAACTAGCTTTGCACGTTTGATAAGCGCTGCTGGGGGAGGGGAAGGAGGAAAGAGTGTAATAGTGGCTGAGCTGAGGCAGCCTGAGGCATTTTTCTGCCTACACAAGGCACAGACAGACAGAATGGATTGGGGACGCTGTTCCAACAGTATCCTTTACTCTTCTGGAAATGTGCGGCATTGGCTTTCTCCTTTTTCTCTGTATCTCCTGTGATRTTGTCAGGGAGACAGAGTCCTTGACTTGCACCCAGCTGCTGAGGCCATCCCCCTTTAGAACTGTGCTAGCCCCAAACCTTGTACCCACTGGAAGATTTAAATATGTTCTGTGACAGGCGCCTGCACGATCTTTTTAGGAGGCATAGAATAAAAATGTCCCTGCTCAAATAAAAATGTCCCTGCTCTGTCTCTTCAGTTAATTCAGAGGAAGCCCAACATTCCAAAGAGAGCATTCCAAAAGACCCGGCTTTATAATGTATTCATAATCCATTGTATTTATATTTATATGCTTTTTTAAAAAAAATGATAGCATAAAGAGGCCCTAGGTAGCCTTTTTATAACATGGTCGTCTGCGAAGTACATGGCACATGTATTAAATCCCCCAAAACATTTGTGAACCTCCTTTGAATTCCTTGTTACTGCCATAAAACCTTACTGTAAATTGATGTTGAAAAGTTACATTAAATGGGCATCTTTTCATAATTAAATTAGGGTAAAATGTCTGTTGCCTTCTCATGTAATTAGAACTGTCAATTTTAAAAGTAATCAGTTTGTCAAGAGCGGACACAATCTACAGCTATTTAAAAGGTCAAAATGGTTTTAGATTTTAGTTTTTCATATTTAGCTTATTAATATTTTTACAGGACTCAGACTTAATTTTTAAATGTGTAAGTAGTTGTAATATTAAGATGTTTAAACCTGGTACTGAATGGATCAGTGAAAGATATGACTATTTTAATTAAATTCTAAAAGAACATTCTGTACATAACCTTTGAGCACAACCCTGCAGTCATTGCTGAGAAAAACTCCAGCTGACTTGATAGACTGAAATTTAGAATATAACAGACATAAAAATTAAAAATAGGTCAGTAAGATATAATTGTAAACACTCTACACATTTTTCCGCATTATCTTTGCTAATACCTAGCAAAAAATTGTTCCTCAAATAACTACGGCTAATGCCTGATGTTCACGGAACATTTTGATTAACTTCAGTTCTATTGCTGATATTTAGTTATACAATACTTTTACACACAATTGTTTACAGATACAATAAATAATGTGACTTACAAGAAAAATGTGAAAGGGATCTCTTACTCGGGCATTATGCCAATGGAACTTCTCAATCTATTTTTAAATATTTCAGAAAGGGGAAGGAAAGTAAACGATCAGTGTTACATTTCATATCTAAGCATTATTAGTAATACTTAGAAATCCTTTCCCCTATCCTGACTTTGTTTTATTAGTAGCAGCAATTTGAATATTCAGCATTTTATCAGTTTGAATATTCTAAATATAACAATAAAATATATTTAATAATTTTTTCTTATGATTATTTCCTCTTAAATAACAAAGAACCATAAAGGCAGCAAATACTATTTCTGGTTTAGTGCAAGAGAGAAAGTAAACACTAATTATAGCAAATAACTATTAGTGTCAAAGGATTCCAAGACATTACCAATATACACTTAAGCATTTCAGAGCAGACAGTGACCTTACCTTCATAGCCAAGGAGAAAGGATGTCAGCAAGTTAGGAGAGACCTCCTCCAAAATGGAACAAAAGGCAGAGAAAGCACCTGGGCCTTTTAAAGAGAGTTTATCTAGAAAATATTCAGTTCTCTTCTTGTAGCTCTCCTGAGACCAAATGTCTTTGTAGTCCTCCAAGGAAAAGACTCTCTTGTAAACCAAATATGACAGCACTTTGTTCACATCCAGCTCTTCCAGTATTTTCTCTCTCTGGTTGCTTGGGATTTCAGAAAGCCACTTATTCCTGTTTTCATTTTCTCTTTTGGTAGATTTTGAACAGTTATAAAACCAAGATTTGGCTGTTCTTCCGAACATTTTGATATTTGAATAGCAAATAGAAAATTCTACTTCTGCATTTACTGTGCAGTATTCAGTATGCAAAATAAACATAATGTGGATGGCTAGAATGCAAATACATACTGCTGTCTGTAATTATTTTAATTCCAATGGAATAAAGAAGGCCTACATACAAATTATAAAGAAATCTAGCTCAATGCCTGCAGCCTCCTAAGAGGATTACATTACACTAATTAGCCCTTTACAACTGTTAACAGCTTCTGAACCGTAATGATGAGACTGAAAATTGCTTAGTTACTGTTACTTTTAAATTCTGTAACTGATCGTCAAAGATATCTCTTTGCAAAAAAAATAATTCATTCTAGAAAACAGCTGATCAAACTGAAATAATCTGTACAAGCTGGTACAGGACATAAAATAAAGCATCCTTTTTACACTTTAATTTTATATTCCTCAAGGGCCATACCCAAACCACAGTACAAATGCCCTCCACTTCTTGTTCTTCCGTAACATATTAGCTTTAATATGCAATGGAATTACACATTTGGAAAGCACATTTCTATAAATATTTTGTAAACCTATGTGCAAAAGGTTAAAAAAAAAAGGTYACAGAATAAGACCTTTTTTGGTGAAGGGAAATACATAACTATTAACAACATTTCCACATGTTTAGATTTTTATGTAATTTCCAAGCAAAATAAACCATGTAGCGTCCATTTCCTGAGCCAGGTTTAATAGGGGAGATTACTGCAATCCCAGTGGAGGTGTTCTGCCACTGATAATCATTCATTGAGGATCACACATTACATAACCTCCCTTATGCAAATGCTCCTTAGTACGTGGACTTCTCAGGCTTGTTTTCATACATTCTGTCAACATAAATTCCCTGTATAGAAAAGCTATGAATACTTCCTGCCTCCTCCTCCTCCTGTTTCTTAGTCTATTTTTTTCTGTTTCCATTACTTCCAACTGACAATGCATCCATGACGATGCTTGTGTGCCCTTACCTGCACTTTTCTAAAGGGTAATTTATCTGTTGGGGTGCAAACAAAAATATTTTGCCAAGCTTTTAGCCAAACAAATTTTAGAATATTTTCTGTCCTTGTGATCTTAAGATGCTACCACTGTATCCTCCTATCAGGCTTCTTCTGTTTCCGAAATTTCAGGTATTCATCAGTCAACATTAAAGCTGACCACTGACCATATCATAAATCAAGAATTTTATTTTGTATGTGAGCATCCAATTAGCCAGGGAGGCTTCACAGAATTGTTTGGCAGCATTGCCTGTCACCTTGTGGTTGTTTGCAGACACAACAAGCCCCTATGTGACACATCATCATCTGGAGCCAGGACCAGTGGACTTTTGTGTTATTTGAGGCAATATTAATGGTCCCAGTTTATAATGTTATGGCTTATTGGCCACAGAAGTGAGACCCTTACGCTTCTGTGACCATCTCAGGWAGAGCTGCCTGTGCTCTGCACGACATCACACACCAGAGGTGATGCTCTGGGGGAAGAGAGATGGTACAAAGGAACTGCCATCCTAATGTTGAGCCATGCAGCACAGCTAAACCAGGGCTATCTGCAGAGGGCGGGCAAAGCAGCCAACCTATCTGGCACATCTTCCATGTCGCTTCTGAAACAAAGGCTCTTCTATTCTTTAAATTCCCTCTAATTTTTGAACATCCATAGAAGTAATACAATTTTTTTCTCTCCGAATTGTTTCTGTCTCGGAAGTTCTATTAATATTAATATCATTTTATCTCAGCAGGTGAAAGATCCTGATAAAGCCTAGTACTCCACATGTTAGACAGAATCCTATGGATCAACCTTCTCAGCCTCTACAACTTCTGATGGTAAATTTTTCCATTACTTGACTAAATACTAGAGCAAGTCCAAAGTTACCTGGTTTGGGTTCATAAAGCAATAAAGATGGGTTACAAGGGATGCTACCTGAATGCACTTCTCACAGTTTAATTTAAAAAAGCAAATCTGTGTTTATTTTATWCTGCCGGTAATATTGGTTGCCATCAGAATCCTAAGTAGAGTAATTAATTGTGCACAATAGGGAATTTAGAAATTAAAAGAACAGGAGCTATAGACAATGTTCTATTTTTACACATGCCAATCGAAATCCAGCCTCAAAGACACCTTGCTATAGTGAGGGATGGACACAGGTGTTGGCAAGTTCCATCTCTTCAGAAAAGGAAGCAAGAATTGGTGCAAATTTTAAAAAGTGCATGGGTATCAGTTTGCTGAGGTATATTAACTTAAAATCTGTGAATATACACTATAAGAGTGTCTTTGGACTTGATGTACTGAATAATTTACCTTTTTCTTCGAAGGGAGTACAATGTTTCAAGCTAGAAAGGTTCCCATTATTTTTTTTTTGGTAAAATATATCCTTAGAATCTCAAATATGTTTTTATAAAATATTAAAATCACAAAGAAAAATGAGTGATACCATTGAAAATGTATCAAATAGTGGATAATTACAAAATTTATCTCTCTGCCTTCTCACATACCATATAGTTGTTTCCTGTTGTGTAAATAAAAAAATAAAATGCTAAAGTTCTGATTTGGTACTGGCCAGGATTCTAATAAAAATCCACACCTTTTAAAGTCTGAGTATAGGTTACAGGCAGAAATTTGAAAGTGTGTGAGAGACTGAACATGACGAAGTGAGTTTGAAGTACAATCAAGGGAGGAAACTAGGTAAATTGAAGATGCTAAGCAAGTATTTGAGACAAAAGGATCCATGGAAATATATTGTGGGAATAAAAGATCTGTGATGGAGAGCTATGCTTTTCCCAGGATCAAGGAACTGACGTATTAAACCACAATGATCAGTAAATGATGCAGTGCAGATGGTTGGGCTGTGAAATAGGAGTTGCACAACCCTCCCAAGTTCTGAGTACTAACACCTGTCAAATTAAACCTCTTCAAACYACTTACCATGGTACCAAATTCTGCGATTTGTGCCAAGACGCTGAATAGTTTAAATTAACCTAATTTTGTAAGAAATGGTGTCAGCCAGGAAGCATCCCCCTACAAATACGCTCTGGAAGTGTTTATTTGATTTTGAAGTAAAAAAAAAAAAAAAAAAAAGTGCACTGTGACCCACACTTTTTAACACTGAGATTTTTTCCTAATGCGTTCAAGGAAAGAGTGGCAGTGGCACGTGGTGCTATGGTCCGGTTACACCGTGGTCTGCCATGGTTGATCTCAGTCCTTTCCAACCGAATGGATTCTGTAGATATCGGCTCTTCCCAATGGATCACGGGCCTCGGAGCCAGGCGGGCGGGTACTTTGATTGCTGACACCACAGCAGCGAAGGCGACACGGAGCATTTTGATCCTTGGAAGGAGCGATGGAACAGGACCCTCCCCTCACGGGCCCGGAGCCTCTCCGCGTTTCCTTGGAAGGAGCAATGGAACAGGACCCTCCCCTCACGGGCCCGGAGCCGCTCCGCGTTTCGTTGGAAGGAGCGGTGGAACAGGACCCTCCCCTCACGGCCCCGGAGCCGCTCCGCGTTTCCTTGGAAGGAGCGGTGGAACAGGACCCTCCCCTCACGGGCCCGGAGCCGCTCCGCGTTTCTTTGGAAGGGGCGATGGCACAGGACCCTCCCCTCACGGGCCCGGAGCCGCTCCACGCAGGGCGGGCCGGGGGCAGCGGGCGGGGCCGGGCGGGGCGGAGCGCGGCCAACATGGCGGCGGCGGCGGCGGCTGAGGCGGCCGAGCTGCGGCTGGCGCGGCAGGAACGGGAGCTGCGCTGGCTGGCGGCGGAGGTCGGCCGGCTGAAGGAGCCGCAGTTCCCCGGCAGCGCCAGCCCCGAGCTGCAGCGGCTGCGGGCCGAGAACGAGAAGCTGCGCTACCGCCTGCTGCACCTGCACCGCAGCCTGGCGGCCGAGCTGGGCCGGGCGGCGCAGCCCCAGCCCCAGCCCCCGGCCGGCGGAGAGGTAGCGCCGGGGCCGCTCGGAGCGGGGACGGGACGGGGACTCGGGACGGGAAGGGACGGGACGGGACGGGGCCGAGCCGCCTGTGTCCAGCCCCCGGGACTGAAGTCTGTCGCCGTGTCCATCCGCAGCATTGGACAGTGTTCTGCCTTTGCGCCAAGGAGGCGTGTTCGTAGAATCTTGGAASGGTTTGGGTTGGGAARGACCCTAAAAATATCTGCTTCCAACCTTCTTGCCATTGGGCGAGATACCAGGGCAGGGACACCTTCCCTGGACCAGATWAATCAGAGCCCCATCCATCCTGGCCTTGAATATTGCTAGGGATGCATCCGCAGCTTCTCTGGGCTACCTGTTCGAGGTATCACGTAATTGAAAGTTGCTGTTACTCACTTCTCCGATTTGATCTCCTGTGGCCCTGTTGGGGAGATCTTGCTGGTGGAAGTTGTAGTAGTAAAATTTGGAAAATTGTGTTGAGAGGACTTTGCTTGGTGAGCAGCCTTGTTGTGCAGCAGAACATCAAAAGGATGTATTTTAGATGTGTCATGAGAAGTCTTTGTACTAAGGCCGTACCTTATTTCCTGTAATTGCATTTTTAACCCGATATTGTACTAGTTTGGTTTGTTTCAATGATTGTGGGAAAAATTTTAAATATATAGTAGGAGTATACTTTATATTATCACTGTTTTCAGAAAGTCTCCAGTGCAAGTTCAACTGATGCAGTGAATCAAGTTAAACAGGAAAAGAAAAAAGAAAATGAAGCTGTGAACCAAGACCAGAATGATGTAAGTGGTTCTTTAATGCCACATAGTAGTAGGAGTGGTTTTTGGCCAGGTTCGGAAAAGATACTCAAATCTGAGATACTATACTGTAATTTGAAATCCCAGCTTTTGGGAAGAAGGCTTGCTCTAGGACAGAAAAAATAAACCCCACATAAGTTAAGGGCTTCATCCTGCATTAGTAGAGTTACTGACACATTCATAGATCTCTACTTTTTATGTAACCAGAGGATTTGGGTTATTGGAAAATGATGGTCATGATTCTGTGGTGCCTAAGGAGAGTGAAGGTTCATGGACAGTTAAACAGCATTCATGAAGCTGAAAGGATGTTGGCAGCACTGCTGTAGTACAGTAGAGCTCAATAACTCACCTGAAGCTAAAATACAGCAACCTTCATATGCTTTGAATCTGATGCTTTGAGTGTAGTGGTAGAAGTGAGCACTCGTTGGATTTCTCCAGCACATGTGACAGAAGCAAATTTTGGGGAGGGAATATAGGCTGGTCTCTGAGGTCCAACCCACAAAACCATTTAGGGCCAGACTGATGAAAGTGCATGGAAAACCACTGTAAAATAGTCAGCAAGTTGGATGGGACTATCCTGTATATAATTATTTATAAATSCTTCACTGAGTTTTACTATAAATTCTGGCACAGTGAAATCTGGTCCAAGTTGGAACCGTTGGGGATGGACCTACCCTGTGAATCCTTTTATTCTCTCTGTCTCACAAATATGTGTGTGTATGATCTGATTTATTTGTTACAGCTCCTGTGTGCCCCAAGCTTCATAGAAGACAGACTGAAGCTTTATGAAGCCCTGAAGAAAGAACATGATGCTTTGCTGGCTTACAGAGCAGCCAACCAGAGCAAATCTATCAAAATTATTCTGACAGATGGAGAGACAGTTGAAGGGGAATCTTGGAAAACCACGCCATATCARTTAGCTGTAGGAATCAGGTAGCCTGCAGATTCAAGGGGTTGTTCTTCTTTAGTGGTAAAACTGTTACTGCCATTTGTCTCTTTCCCTGTTGCATGAAATATATGTCACAGTCAGTGGGTCRTGGTTCCCTTGAATTGGTTTGCTTGGAAAGTGTTGAAACTTCAGCTTAATGTGGGATAAACAGCAGGTTAAAGTTACTGTTCTGAGTGATGCTGAAGGTTCTATGCTGGGATCAGCATGCTTGCTTCCAATTAATCAATCTGTGACACTGCTAGGAATTAAGAGACATCTGAAGTTTAGTGAGTTAGCAGATACTGTAGAACCTGTTGTAAGGAGTACTCTTTATTCCAGATCCCCAGCACTGAAAACTGTTGAATGAAACTTCCCAAGACCTCAAGGTTCTATACCTTAAAAGTAGACAAGTGCTTAAGAAAACACCCCAGAAACAAAAGTTTAAGGTTTTCAGGTGCTGCAAGATGTGGTTGTGGTCTCAGGGGGTTTAGAAATCTAAAAACGTACAAATCTGAACCTAAATATTCTTGTCTCTTGTCATCTTTTTTATTTCTTCAGTCAAGTGTTGGCTTCGAATGCTGTCATAGCCAAAGTGAATGGTGAACTCTGGGACCTGGACCGTCCACTGGAGGGAGATTGTACTCTAGAGCTGCTCACCTTTGATAATGATGAAGCCAAAGCTGTGAGTCTGGTTTCTACTTGGTTAAAGAAACTAATGATATAAAATTGATGGCAGCATTTTAAAATCTTGAATTAACCCCCCCAAGCTATTCAAGTAATGTATTTCCTATGATTCAACAAAGAAGATTRGATACTAAGTGCCTGTAGTCTGAGAATGAATAAAATCATAATATTCTTTGCATTTTTCTCTTTTATAAAGYGAATTATTTCTCAAATGAGTTCATACTGAATGTGTGGATTTGTATGCTCACTTGAAATAGTCTGTGTTTGACTCAGTGCACTGGAAGATCAGACAGTTAAAGCAAAGTTAGGCAGTCTTACCATTATCTAAAAATTGTCCAATATTAGACTTGAGTCATAAATAAAATCTACACCTCTTTGTACTGGCACTGTTTATTAGATCTATTAGATCCTTAAGTATATACACTTAGCAAAACGACCAAGATTTTTCTTTAATGGTATTCTGTCTGAAACTTGTGTTATCTTTATATGCTAGAATTAGACTTCAGTTTTGTAAAAGAATTATTCATGTGATTAAGCTTGTTGGAGGCATTTCAGGAGCCTATAAAAGCTTTATCTTGTACCAGTAGCTCTGAAGTAGTCTGAATTAATAGGAACTTAGACTGTAAGACTGGTATTGATTTACTGTGTTGTTGGCTTCCCTCTTCTGGCATTCCAGGTAATGTAGTTTACAGACCCATTAATAAATGTATTGAATATGAACAATGGAAACTTAATTGGCTCCATTGCTTTAGATGTGACTAGTGTTGCATATACTTTGACTGAAACCTTCTAAATGAATAAGATACAGTAAGCACTAAGTTGAGGGAATTGAGCAGAGTTATAGTCATCATCTTTTATACTGAAGTGTGGTGGGCCTTTATTGCTACATCTGCCATTATGTTAATCATTTAGAGTACTTCAACATGAGAAGATAAAATKGTTTTACTTCTGTCAAAATTTGAACAACATTGGTTCCAGTCTGTTTCCCATCAGCAGATATATCTCTGGTTTGTTTTTTCTTTTCACTTACACAATTGCATTGACATCATGGTTTTCTCATCTGWCTTCATGTACAGGTTTATTGGCATTCAAGCGCTCACATTCTTGGAGAGGCCATGGAAGAACATTTTGGGGGCTGCTTATGCTATGGACCACCAATTGAGAATGGATTTCATTATGACATATATATTGGAGATAGGTAAAATCACAGTCATCGAACTTTAATACTCTACATTAAAGCTCAGTACTAGAATTATTTTGTTTGTTTCTGCATATTAGAAGTAAAATTGTGTCTCTAATATGATTCAAAACAGTATTCTGTGTGTGCAGTTCAATTGAGTGTATACATTTAAATTCAGAAGCAGTGTTCAGACACTGTGGAAAAAATGCAGTGTTTGAGTTAGACTTTCTGAAGTTCCTGTAAGGCAAAGGGGGTAGTTTCCTTGAGGAATCATGCAATTTGGTTTCCACGTGCCATAGTCACTTGTAGAAAGGGCACAAATGCATATAACTTGTGTAGGTGTTKACTACTTTTCTAATCCTTGTGCACAGCTTTACAATTCTGTTCTTTCCTTGTTTATCTTTCTGTAGTCAGGGGGGATACTGAATCTGCATGAGCTGATAAACTGGCTCTTGCAGCTGGCTGAGCCTTTTTTCCCCTTGCTTTGTTTGTTTTCTTAAATCATATGTATAGTTTGAGCTATAGGTCTTCCAGGCATTTAATCAGGTCAAAGACCATTCTGGGAATTATTGCAGTGTGTTTTTTCAGGGTGATGCTATCTATCTTTTTGTGTTTAGTGTCTGGAAATAGAGCTGATTGTAAGTGACTAAGAAAATGCTGTGACAAATCATAACAACACATTGCATGTTTTTCAAATTAGACCATTAGAAAGTGGTTACTTGAAAAAATGGGAGTATCAAAATAATTAATTTCTATTTCTTTTCCCTGTGTCTTGTTATTTAGAAGTGTATCTAGTACTGAATTCCCACTACTAGAGAACYGTTGTAAAAATATCATAAAAGAGAAACAGGCTTTTGAAAGGCTGGAAGTCAAAAAGGAGATCTTGTTAGACATGTTTAAGGTAAATCTTTAGAGTAACTATGGATTTGATACAATGATCTTTTCAAATATAACTTTTGTGAAATATTGCATGTGACTGACTCATCAGAATAATACGTACCTTTTAAAACAAAGAWAAACAATACCATCCTTTTTCCCCTCTCCATATGCCTCTCAAGTGTTCAGGATGTTTTCAGGCACTTATGATAACAATTTTGTGTTCCATAAAAACACACCTCAAGCTCAATGAAATGACAAATAAGTAAATGAAAGGTATACGTTTCTTCTGGCTCACTTGTTTAGACTTTTGCTGTAATCCTGTTTTATTCAGTGAATATTGCCAGTCTCAGTGCACTGTGTGATTGCCTTTCACAAGTGCTTTGAGGTGCTCAGTGGTAATCACAATCCTSAGCACACCCTCAGGGGAGTTAAGGTTTCTGTCTCTTTCCCCTCTGCTTTTGCACATCTTCTGAGAGGATTTTGAACACTTGAAAATCATGTGTTTTTTCTTTTTTTAGTTGGGAGTGTCTTTTACTGGTGCATTTGTATTATTAATACATAATTTTAAAAGATAATTTGATTATCCATTTTATTGATGTTTCTGGCATTTTGTGTTTCCACATACAGTATAACAAGTTTAAGTGCCGTATCCTTAATGAGAAGGTGAAGACACCAACTACTACAGTATACAGGTAAAGAAATAGACTTGAAAAGTATTTTTATAGCTAATTAATTTAAATTGAGAGGAGAGTAATTTGCTGAGTTTTTTTGTTTTTTTCATTCTAAGTTCTAAATTCTTGTGTGATTGGGACTTAAGTTTGTAATTAATATTGCTCCTTGTGTAAAGAGAGAGATTTTCTTTCTCTGCTGGGACAGATTAGTCTCAAATTTGTGGACAAATGTCAAATCCAGTCTTTATTCATTCCCTCTGGTTTCAGTAGACTGATTAAAATAAGTTGCCACCCCTGACATTGGCTTGCTGCATAWTGGATAAACACATAACTCCATCTCAGTGTGGGGTGAGGAGCATGCTCATTCAGTTGCTCATTAGTTCATTGGAAAACAGCAAAACCATTTTTCTGTTTGATGTGCATAATTGGAAATTTCCTGGCCCACTTGAACAAAGTTCACATGTGTAACTCAATGAATTGGCAGATGGGTTATGATGTTCTTTATAGTAGATCAGGTGTGCTGAGCATTTACCGAGTGAATATTCCACTTCAGGTAGAAGGCACAATTACATTTAAGRCGCGCTGAATTTGCTGCATGCTGCACATTTATATTTATTGGCATGTTTGGATGTGTCAAGCATGAACTTGTCTGCCATTAGTGACTGTATTGAAAAAATGTTGGATTGTTTGGAAATGAACACTCTTTTTCTTTTGGCACATAGATGTGGTTCATTGATTGATCTCTGCAGGGGTCCACATGTGAGACACACTGGAAAAATTAAGGCCCTTAAAATAATTAAGGTAAATTTAGATTAACTGTCGTTTGAAATAAATTGTATCAGTTGATTTATRTATGTACTTTTTTGTCCTGAGCTGATTATGCTAGGATTGGTCCTTTGTATTGTTTTCTTTGCTGACTGTACAGCAGTTCTTCATTTTTTTCCCAGCTCCCATTGTACAAGTAGAACTACTGACCTTGATCATTGATCTGCTTCTGAGGTTTACTGATGCTTGACTAAGACAGTGAAATGTACCAGCCTGTTTTTTTTTATCAGTGTTAGTGTGGTAACGTGCATGTTTAGATTGGTGAAGAGCACTGCAAAAATACTCTAGCTGGTCGTGACCAGATTAGCTGTGGAGCCAGTTCTGCTGTGCACAGGAGACAAGTGCAGTGCCTAAGCTCCTGTGGCAGGACTRTGCCATTGTCTTCAACCAGCACTGCACTTCACAGGACAGTGTCCTGGTTAGTCTGTACCAGCTGTCACATACGAGTGCAGAGGGGTGTGCATGCTCTGTTCTACTCTAAATGAGCATCCAAGATACTCAYTGGGTCAGAAAATAGTATTTTGACCTTGTCAGATGGTATCTTTCAGGTAAGGAGATAAAGTGGCAGATCTGCAAGTGCTGCTCGGGAAATKCTGTTGCTTCATGGAAAGCCAGAGACAGTGTTTGCAGAGGCATSTGAATTTATGATATAGTTTAAAAGTTACTCACAGATGCTAATTTTAGTAACCTTTATTAGACTGMGCTCTTTGGAATATTCATCATTGTGGCTTTTGCTGGCTTCCTAATTGAAGTGCATGGAACTCTTGAGTTCCGGGGATTGAGTGGGTAGAGGGTCAAAACTGCTGGGATTTAACTGTAAGAATTAGGTTTATTTAGCCTTTCATGTTTCCCTACTGCATTACGTTTTCAGTGTAAACAAGGGCTGCCTTTTTAGAAGCTATAACATGAAATAATAAAATATGCCATGATGTGAGTTAAAATGAGGTACCTAAGCAGAATAAAAATATGACTTGACCTGTCACTTTTGTTTGTCTTCTATATTAGTATGCTGACCAAAAAGCCCTGCAAGTCTCTTTGTATTATAAACAAATGGCGAAGGACTGCAAATTATTCCTGTCCCAAGGAAAAATATAATAATGTTTGAATGGGTTAGTGTTTATCCCCCTTTCCCTGATATTATGTAATATTGTCTTAAAGTATGGGTTTTGTGTATCAGAGTTCCTCTACGTATTGGGAAGGAAAATCTGACATGGAAACTCTGCAGAGAATATATGGAATTGCCTTCCCTGATAACAAAATGATGAAGGAATGGGAAAAAATCCAAGAAGAAGCCAAAAACCGGGATCATAGGAAAATTGGAAAGGTACATTATTTCAATATCTACTTCTCTTTTATACTTCTATTATAGAATTTATTCTCTTTCCTTGTTTTTTAGTTTTGGTTTGATTTTTTTTTTTCTTTTTTGGTTTTGAAAGGGAGCCAGTTGTATGTGCCTCTTGATATCGCTCACATTTTAAAATGTTAATTCTACAAATTTAACCTGTCGCTTGCATACTAAAGTTAAGCTGATGTTCAGAAGAAGTTAATGGCTTTAGTCCCTTTATTTAGGGAAATAAATCTTAAACCTATTAATSTAGAGTCTTTGCAGAACATACCTAAACCACTGTTTATTCTCTTATTAGAAGAGAATTTATTTGAAAATTGTATCAATAACATGGTTTGGTCATTCTTAGTAACAGGTATAAATTTGGGAAATGCGTATGGTGTTGCTGAGAACTTGTAGACARACCATAAATCATCTTGTGGTTGTAATATTCCATCTTTGCAAASAGTGTCTCAGTGTGTGTGAATTAGTTACATTCTATATATTCTGAACTGTTGTTAAAGCACTGTTGTTTTAATTTACCTAGGAGCAAGAACTCTTCTTCTTTCATGATTTGAGTCCTGGAAGCTGCTTTTTCCTCCCTAGAGGTGCCTTTCTGTATAACACACTCATGGATTTCATACGGGTGAGTATATACTGATGTAATAACTCCTAACAACCTGAGTATCATTTGTTGATCTTAAATAATAGACCATTCATAGCACTGAGCTATTCACACGAAGAGAAATATCTATGTATGTAAACATATATAAGATTTTCACAATGATTATACAAATCTAAGCTTTTTGAAAATAAGGCAGAGCAAAGCTGTGTTTTTCCAATTGTGCAAAATCTACATGTGCAATAGTGCATTAGTCTCCCTGTAAATTGCCATAATAATACCACAGTTAAAAGGGATCGAGCTTTTTCTTGTCAAAAGTTCTATCACCGTTTAAATGTTGCATTTGTTCTCTAGGGGGAATATCGCAGGCGTAATTTTACTGAAGTTGTATCTCCCAACATCTTCAACAGTAAACTCTGGGAAGCTTCAGGACATTGGCAGCACTACAGTGAAAATATGTTCTCTTTTGAGATTGAGAAGGAAACTTTTGCCCTTAAACCCATGAATTGTCCAGGACATTGGTTTGTACTCTCAACTGGAAAACTTCTTATTTCATTTAATTTATCCTTTGTGGCACTGAGGAAAATAAAAGGAGTTTTAATTCATGTTATTGTGTGTGTTTACAATACACTGCTAATACAGTGTGTTCAGAGAGCTCTGACAGTGTCCCAAAGCAGACCTTTGCAGTAAGTCTGTACTGAACTAGGTTTGTGCATCAGATGTGGTGTACCATGAAGGTACAGATGAACCATTCCTGATTTACTCCTGCAGTGGTTTTTTCTMGATGGTCTTTAGCAGTGCATTGAGTGGTGTGCTTTTTCTGTTTGCATGTCTTTCAGGATGCAGACAACCTGAAAGAGTAAATACTTWAAAATGTGATTACTGTCTATACTGAGCTTCATTTATTTCTGTGTKTTAAATCTCCCGTGAGAAGGGTAAAAGGAAGGTTCCTCCATGTTCCTTTCAGCTTGATGTTTGCCCATCGTCCACGATCCTGGAGGGAATTGCCTCTTAGACTTGCAGATTTTGGAGTTCTTCACCGAAATGAACTTTCAGGGACTTTAAGTGGCTTGACTCGCGTAAGGCGCTTCCAACAAGATGATGCTCACATCTTTTGCACAATGGAACAGGTAAAAAAAAAGAAATAGCACCCCCCACCAGTCAATCTGAAAGAAAAGARCCTTTTCCTCTCCCATTGCAAACTAGCAGTAAAACAAAAAGTCCCTTAAGTATTTCAACTCTAGCTTCTCCCATTGTGTAGCATAATGCTGTTTTTGAAGGTTTTTTCCCCTAGGTGCTTCCTTATATTTAGACAGATGCACTGGGCAGCTCAATCCCAGGAAATAAGATTTGTTGCATCTTCCATCTTCCTCTGCAAAGAAGAAAGCTGTTGACCACGTTTTCTGTAGTAATGCTGAATAAAAACTGTATTTTGTCAGTAATGCCATAGATTTTAGTGGAGCTACATGTATCAATTGATGTCATTTCGTCCAGTCTGATGGATGCAATTGGGCTCCAGAACCTCATGCTTAACAAGAATACTACTTYTCTTGCCATGCTTTGAAGCTACAGCACCTCAGTTCTCTCTTCACTCATTACTTAGATTTGGGGATGCAAATATTTGTAGGATGCAAATGTTTGTAGGATGCAATTTCCAACTGATTTTTTTCTTACTTTAATGGACTCTTATATTCTTGTTATTAGGAAATCAGTAGATTCAATTACATTTTTTATGTAAGTGAATTTTAACTTCAACAATTTAAATACAKTTTGTTTTATGTTTAAGATTGAAGAAGAAATTAAGGGCTGTCTTGATTTCTTGAAGTCAGTGTATGCTGTCTTTGGTTTTACCTTTCAACTACACCTTTCTACAAGACCAGAAAATTATCTGGGAGATTTAGAGATCTGGGATCATGCAGAAAAGGTAATTCATTTTAAAGTAATATCTGTATTTGCAGAGGTAGATATTTAACTGAGTTTTTCCATACTGCATAGTGAAKTTGCTTAAATTAGATGCTAGATTTCTATCAATCACAACATTTATACAAGGAACTACTATTTCCTGATTACTTCTCATAAATGAACAAATGCTTRAACCAATGGGGTTGTGCTGCCTTTTGACTCCCTTTGAATTTCAGAGGYAAATGCTTTGACTTCCAGTAATGAGAGGCCCATCTATACCTTTTTTTAATTACTGTCTCGTTATTATGATTAGCAACTTCAAAACAGCTTGAATAACTTCGGAGAGCAATGGAGTTTGAATCCAGGTGATGGAGCATTTTATGGTCCTAAGGTTGGTGATTCAGCATTTCAACATAACTTTGGGATAAATAGAATGTCTGCAGGTATACTGCAGGCAAACTATAATTAGTAACTGTGTTATTTTGCTTCACAGATTGATATTAAAATCAAAGATGCAATTGGTAGGTACCATCAATGTGCTACCATCCAGCTTGACTTCCAGCTACCCATTCGGTTTAATCTTACTTACGTTGGGTGAGTGGAAAAGTTAAATATCTTGCTTCTTGAAATGAAATTTAACTTTCATAATCTGTAATTTCCATAACATACTAGTGCTGTATTGCWCACTTAACAAATTATAAGCTTTTAAATCAGTCAGCTGGTGGGGAGGGCAAACTTCCCCAGTGAGKAGAGGACCAAGTCATGAGCCTGAAGATACTTTCTCATTGTAATGATAGCTCACTTCAAATCTCCTTATCTGTCTTGTCTGCCAGTTCTGAAGATAGCTGATCATATATTACGCTAAAAACCCCCTAGCTGAGTCAGTTTTCATTTCCAGCCTAGTCATTGTGTCTCCTTGGAAGGCATAGCATACAAATTCAAACWCCCCCTAAGGAGCTATTAAGTGGTTCTTTATTTTTATCGGGTTAAATTAGTGACGTTTGAACATAAATGAAATGCAAACAGCTTTTAGTGAATATCTGGCTTTGGTTTCCGGCTAGGAAGAGGGAGTTTTATCCACTGAGTGAATTAATCTTAATATCATGTTGACTTGAATACTAATTTTCTGGGTTACATTTCTTGCTTTGTTTGATTTCTGCATATTATAAAGATGGGGAAGATGCTGTAATTTTTTTTCCTGCTGTATATTCTATAGTAGATGTTACAGCTTTTTTTATAGGTGATAGTACTGTTATGAACTGGCTTTGTTTTTAAAGAGCCTATTTTTAAATTATGGGATTATAATTTAGGGAAAGTATTGAACAGTAAGGGCAGGTAAGATCCTGTGCAACAAAAGAAAAGCAAGTCAT
Organism: Malurus melanocephalus; assembly: GCF_030028575.1. Lineage (NCBI taxonomy): Eukaryota > Metazoa > Chordata > Aves > Passeriformes > Maluridae > Malurus > Malurus melanocephalus. The sequence continues at coordinate 1,264,347 of NW_026623392.1, read as the reverse complement.
AATGGAAAGAGAGTACAAGGAAGAACATAAAATATTAAAATGTACAAAAATGGTGCTGAGTCAGTCAAGTGTCTTCTCAAATTKAAGAGTGTGTCTCTGCCACTAGCTATAGGCATGATTATTTTAAATCACTRTGATTATGCAGAATTCCTTTAAAAGCCCTGACTTTAAGCTGACTTAAAGTACAATTTTAATAAAAACGGGAGATTTTTCATATGTATAGCTGTCTAAATTTTGTCATTCTGTTAAAAGTAGAATCAAAACATTAGTAGGATTACATGTGTGTGAGCTAAGATAATTTTATTTAAAAAAAAAACTTATTTGATTTTTTTTCAGTAAGGATGGCGATGATAAGAAAAGGCCAGTGATTATTCACAGAGCTATTTTGGGATCTGTGGAGAGAATGATAGCTATTCTAGCAGAAAATTATGGAGGAAAATGGTATGTGGCACAAATGGAATTCTAAGAAGTGTTTAACAATGTAGAAAGTGCATATCTTTCCTATTGTYCCATATATTATAAACCAAAAATAATATCCCTAAAATTTTCTCAAAATCAGTGTGTAAGATTACAAGAAAAGTCCTATTTTCTGGTCTGAATTGTATGATACCAATTTATTAATAGTTTATTATTAGAAATCCAATTTCATGAGACTGCTGAAAAAAGCAAAGTAATGCAGAGATATGAATTGTAATTCATATTTGTAAGTCCTGCATTATTTTTGTTCTTTTTTTCTTAAAAATCCCGCTTTGGTCCCATTAGAATGTCAGATGTATATAAAGCAATTATTTGTGTATACACAAAGATTAATCCTAATATGTGAAATATTTTTTGTATTTCTGAAGTGGATTGTTTTATCTTGAATAAGATCTGACGATCTTTCTTCATGAATTTATTTGAAGTATTAAGAAAGTTYTTATTTTCAGTCACATGTCTGTCTGACTGTCCACCTTTGACTGTAAAGTTAGAGATAAAAGGGAAAATTATGCAGAAAAGATTCTGTGTGAAGTTGTGAAGTCAGCTGGGAAGAGAACAGCAGGTCCAACTTCCTCATATGACATTTTACTGGAATCATTCTGCTGTTTCATGTGAGCTTGAAAAGAATTCACATAAAGACACTATCCAACATCCCTAGATAATGTAAATAATTCTGTAAAATAAGGGAAGTGTTCTTGTGAAAGATGACTATAGTTATGACTGGAAATGTGGAATGCACCCTAATTTGCTGTTTCTCCTGTGCTGGCCAGGCCCTTCTGGCTGTCTCCACGACAAATTATGGTTGTGCCTGTGGGACCCACCTCGGAACAATACGCCCAGCAGGTGAGAGGAGGGCCTGCCTCCTTTTGGCAGCAGGAAAATGTAAYAGATCTTTAAGTACTTGCCCTTGAACAGGGAATGAATGCTTAATAATTCTGGAGACATTTTTTGGGTGGAGAGGTAAATTTTTCAATATAAACTTTTCAGTCTAAGATTGGTATACAAGTGGTTTGAACTGTGTTGTAATGTACATATTTCTGTATTAAAGGAAAAAGCATTCTGGATGACAAATCTTATATAGCTAATGCTTCATTACAGTACTCTYAGCTTTAAGTAGACAAAGCCAGTTTCTGCCATTTCCCACATTTACATTCTTGACTGCATCACTTTTGAACCATGATTGGTTTTACCCCTCTCCCTTGCTTTCCTTTTAATGCTAGAATAAGTSTGTTTGTTCCTTCTCCTCTTTCTCCTTTCTGAGGCTAAGGACACATTTTTGACATGCAGCAGCATAGCAGCACAAGTTTGTTATGGATGTCATCTTGTATTGTCTTCTAGCTGGGGTCCTGCTGTGTGTGCAGATTTCTTCAGATAATTTGATTGAATTCCTTATAGTCATTCACAAGAACAAAATTATGCACATACATGAATGAATTATTGGGAGAGATAAGTAATTACAGCATTTAAAAAGGTATGTTGTAGAATATATAGTAATACTAAGAGGATTTTGGTTTGTTTGGGTTTTTTTTTTAGGTTTGCAACCAATTTTCGGAAGCAGGATTTATGTCAGATGTGGATCTAGATCAAAGTTGCACATTAAACAAGAAAATTAGAAATGCACAGCTGGCTCAGTATAACTTCATTTTAGGTAATGGAAGCATCTTACATTTCTAAATATGATTTAAGTTTTAATGTTGGACATAGAGTTTGTCTAGGCTCATTTTCTAATGCAGATTGTTTAATATTTTGTGCTGTGTCTTGCAGTGGTTGGAGAAAAGGAGAAAGCAAATAATGCTGTCAATGTGCGAACAAGAGACAACAAAGTTCACGGAGAGATTTCAGTATCTTCTGCTATTGAAAAACTCAAAAAATTTAAGACTTCACGGATTCCAAATGCTGAAGAGTTCTGATGTTGCTGTTAGGAAAAAMTATGTTAGCTGCCTATGTGAAATGTTTCTTTCCTCCTGCACAGCAGCAATGCTTATCTGAGAGAATTTTCAGTTAATGGATTCACAAAATAAGCAAATGTAGCAATGTTGGTGCTCCAGGAAAAGCATGAGAGGACAGATGCACCTGCCAAGTCCTTTTAACAATCACATGAATTTCCAAWCTGCCTGAATTGCAGAATGCTTCTTAAAGAAGTCCTACACCTCTGATGTGGTGGGTCTGCTGTGGAAATGAGTCAGGGCTGCACGATACCGGGGATCAGGAGGCAGGAAAGAGCAGTGGCTGCTGCTGGGAGCACTGAGCTCCCTCGCTCAAGGGGCAGGTTCCTAACTGTGACCTGGGATCCASAGCTTGGCGCTGGGTAGGTGCCTCAGGAGCAGTTTGGATTCGGTGATTTTCTAGCTCCAGATTGTAACAAAAATAATTTTGGGGGGGAATAGCTTGGTTGTTCCAGAATGTGTATTCACAGACTACAAATACACTGTAGTCTTTGCTGGAAGTCTCCGTGTAACAAGGCACTGGTGGTGTTGTTGTGGTGACTAGTTGCTGTAATGGTGGTTGCCAAGAGTGCAGTTGAATTAACATAACTGTGTGTGAAGTGTTTTGGGTTTTTTTTTCCTTCTGTTTGCTGTTGTTTTGGCTTTTTTCTAAAACAAAAAAAAAGTTGAAAAACCTTTCTGTGTGTAATTTATTACTGTATTTGCTGGGAGTACTTAGATAACTGAAAAGGAGCGGAGGACAATTTTAAATTTAAAACCGCATGTAGGACTTGAAATTGGCCATATTTCTATTTTGTTTATGCTTTGAAATGTATTTTGAAGTTGCCATTGCAGGCAATTGAACTGGATTTTTTKAGAGAATAACTTTAACCTTTTTTTTCACTTTCATATATTTTTAGTTAGCAGACTTAGTATTAAGTGCATTGCTCAATTATCTAACCTATACAGCTCTAGTGGTGATTAAAATCACAGCCCTGAAGCAGAAACCAAAGTTTAGTGCATAAATACTAACACAAATACCGAGCTTTTCTTCTGCCTCACGCTCGTGCAGACCTGTGTTAAATAGGCTGTGTTTAGTTTAATATTGGTTTGGGTTTGTGGATGTTTTTATCTCCTGCTTCTAAAAGAAAAGAAAAAACCGGACATTGAAGAAGCAAGTGCTGGGAAAGCTTTCTATTGCACCTGACAGAACTAAGCTCGGGTGTGATGGGTGATTTTTATTTCTGGGTTCTGTACATGCGTTTATGTTCACGGACTATAGTTTACTGCTCCGCGTTGGATGTGTTGAGCCTGCAGAGTCAGATTCTGTTTTTTTTTCCGGGGATTCCTGCGTTCGGCGCTGTCCGTTCCCGTGAGGGGCCGCTGTGGCGCTGCCGTTGGGCGCGGCCCCTCAGCCCCGCCCCGCCCCGCTGCGCCCCCTGCCGGCACTGCCGGGCCCGCCGGGCGCACCAAGATGGCGGCGCGGCGGTGGCGGCGCGCCYTGCGCGGGCTCTGCGGGGCCGCGCTCTTCCTGTCACAGCTCTCCGTCTTCTCGGGCCGCGGTGAGCGCGACCGTCGGGCCAATACAGGGAGGTGGGGGTGGGAGAAGGGGCAAGGGCTCCAGCTGGAGCTTCGGGTCGGGGAGGCTGCCGTGAGCGGCAGCGGCCGCTCGCCTCGGTCAGGGCTGAGCGCGGGTCYGGGTGCTGAGGTGACGGTGACCGCGGTGGTGTGAGGATGCGCCGCTGCTCCCCTGACTGCAGGAGAAGTGGCTGCTTCGGGCATGGCCGCGTTTCGTAGTGCCAGCCCTGMGGGGTTGGGGCTGAGGTGCTCGGTGTCGGGGCAAAACACGGGCCAGGCCCCGCTCGCCGGCTCGTCTGCTGTTTATTACACAGCACCTTTTGTGCCTGCTCTTCGTGTGAGCGTGTGTGACCCAGAACGTGGCAGGGCTCCCCGGCACGGTCAGGGTGGTGGTGTGACAAATGTGCCTGTCCTTCCTCACCCCGTGCCCGGTGCTGCCGTGAGGGCTCGGCGCGGGCTGGCGATCGCAGCTCTCCCGAGCCCTCGGCCGGCGGCTCTCGCCTGCACCARCACGGCCCTGCTCGCCCCTCGGTTCCTCCGGTCCGTCTTTCCGACAGAGAATTGCTTGCATTGCTTCATTAAATGCTATTGTTCAGTAGCAAACACTGCGTAAAATCTGCTTTCTGAGCAGTGCATTTAATTCTCATGAATCAAAAAATAAGATTGAATGGAAATAAATGTAGTTCCTTGTCCTAAAGGAACAATTTCATTCTAATGCTCTTTTTAATATTTTAAGTATCCCACTATTAGTAGAACAGAAAAACAGATTTTTATAATCTCATTACACCTTCCACTTGCATTTTYGTATCAGAGTGCTGAAATCAAACTGTTTCTGAAAATGAATTTTTTCACTTTCTCCATGTTTTTGTCTTGTAGCAGGATGTTTGATGACAACAAAGCTTTCACAGCCGCAGTCTACACTGGCAAAAAGTTTAACTTCAACAAGTACAAATGCTCCCTATTTAAAAGTATTAGGTATGGTATTGTGTTGTTTCTTGTGTTGTCTATGGGTTCTCAGAGTCTTGAGTACAAAAGTTCTGGAATTGTGTCTTAGAGACCTGTACATGTGTAACATATTATGAAYTACTCTTCAGTGACCACAACAATTACTTTGGGTTATCTAATGAGACAACCAGTCCATGTAAGAACTAGAAAATGGTAGGTTAAACTGCCATTGTGGTTCATGGAGTTTATACCCTGTCAGGATGGTGGAAGTTCTTGTAAGACTTCTGTATCCTGCAAGAACTTGTTCCCTGTCCACCATCAGTACAGCTTTGTAGCTTGTAGAGGGTGCATCAGGACTGACAGAAATGCTGYTCTTGCTGGCACTTTAGGAGGTGATTCTGTACACATACAAACAGCAAATGGCTGAGGTAGCTGTAGCCCTAATTAGAGCACAACTCAAAGTAGGTTATCTGTGTCACCCAGCTGCTATTCCTAAAGTGATTACTTGTGCTGAGGAGAGCTGGCTGAGGYGGCACTAATCCCGGTAAGCTCAGTCCTGATGCTGTGCTGAAGTGTTGGCTGGTGTCCTCTGCGGAGCTCAGTGGCTCCTCTGGTTCCCACTGCACAGGCTGGGAATGCTGCTTYATGTATAGTGAGGGAAGCCCTTTATACAGTGTCAGTGCATTGTGTTTGTGTATGTTTATGTATAAAAAAAGTATATATACTTCAAACTATTTAGTTTTTTTTTCCTCCTTTTCTTAATTCACTTATTGCACCTTTCAGAAAGTACAGAAATTCCACCTTACGTGACTAATTGTCCCAGCAACGGGCTTTGCAGTAGATTGCCACCAGACTGCATGACATGTAACACAAACTATTCCTGTATATATGGGAAGCCGGCCACTTTTGATTGCAAAGTCAAGCCGCATGTTCATTGTGTTGTAAGTAACCTGTTACTCTTAACCCCAAATTTAAGTAATTARATTGTGGCATCTTGTCTTAAATGCAGAGTATTTATTTCCAGCTTCTCACATAGGYAGGTTTGCAGTTCTGTGAAGTTTGTTCACACACTGTGGGCTGTTGAAGAGGCAGGCCTGCCCYTCCCTGGTTTGCCTTTCTTGCCTTGGATCTTTTCATTACCTGGCCATGCCTTTGAGGTAAACCACTCCAACCATTTTGAGAGTGGGGAGGCTAAATATCTGTCAGAGCTACAAACTGACCTTACAGATGAGACTGAATGAGTCCTCCTTTTGGCAGCAACCTTAGATTGGAGGAATCAGAAATGTTAAACTTGACTTTGATAACTCTTTGGTGGTTTTCTAATTTTGATTGTTCTGTTCTTATCATGGTTTGAACTTGGCTGAAAGCCAAAGCACCCATAACATTCCTCCCCCCACCCCCAACAGAGAAAGCAGAGGGGAGAGAAAAAAAGCCCAAACTGACACTAAAATTKATGGCTTTTAGATAAGACAATATAATTGAGAGAAAGATGCTCCAGAAATGGTCAGACAGGCTGAATAACTTAAGTTGCAAAATAGATTTATTACTAAAAACTACTAAAAAACTGTACTGGGGAGGGGAGCAGAGATAGGGAAAAATTTATAAGGAGAAGAAATCAAATTTATAAGGAGAAGAATTTTTAAGACACCTGTTATTTTTTCTGAGAACCTGTCTCTCCCAGGTTGCCCCTTCCCACCCCTCCATGCCTTGCTGCGCGCAAGGTGGCCAGGGATGAAAGTTTAACATAGATCAAACTACTCATTATGGTTATTGTCCAGTACCATAGGAGAAGAGTCCTTACAGCTCTGAGCTGTGGAAGTTCTTTTCCCAAGAAACAGTCAGTGTATAACTGCTGATGGCATGGGATGCTTTTTCTTTACCTCGTGGGAGAAGGTCAAATCTCCTGGCAGAACAGTTTCTTCTAAGCATCAACTCGCTTCAGACAGGAGGGGGTGCCAAGCCTCTTCCCCCTTTTTGGCTTATGATCAGTCCAGTCCTCYAAGGCCAGGTTTTTTATCTCGGGTGCAGGACCTCTCTTTTCTATACAGGTATCCCGTTGAAGAAATTGTCCTTTTGAGAACAGCTTGTTTTCTCCATGTTTGAGCACCACAGCAACAGTACCTGTCTTCTTACTGTGATCTTGGGTCTTCATTTTTTCTTACATCTCCTCACCCTTCTCCTCTGTCCTACTCCAGGTGCATGATACTAACAACCTAAAAACTAAATGGCAGCTGCAAACTATCTTGTTTTGATTTCTTAAGTACAAGACCAAACGTCATCACAGAGGTGTAACTGCCTGTGCAATTGGCCCAGGCCTGACCAGCAGCCTGTCCATCAACCTCAGAGCCACRATGGRTTGGTTCTRAAACACAGGGSWCAGGGCTCCTTTTGCTGGAGAAGAAGGAGAARGCTTCTAGAACTTTGTCAYAGGAGCCATCTTTGTGGTTTCTTGGTTCCCATCCCCCCATYACCAAAAATYRGACCGAGYAAAACCAGGACAGTTCTATAAGAGGTAGCAAACAGAACAATTGCTATTTTGCCCAAAATGTCTACTCATGATACTCAGTTTGATACTGCACATTGATTTTTGGTTTTAATTCTATTGAAGTGATAATGGTGTCCTTTTACAGGATGAGAATAACCACGAGCAGGAGAACTTTACAATTAACATGACATGTCAGTTTTGCTGGCAGCTTGCCACAAGTGATTATGTCTGTACCAACTCTACAAACTGCATGACCGTTTCCTGCCCACGACAACGATACAACGCAACTTGTACAGTCCGGGATCACATTCATTGTTTAGGTAAAGTGGGCAAAGCCGGATTTCTCTAAAGAATTTCTTCACGTGTTTTGTGGTCGGTGAATACAATGATTATTTATGTCCTTTTGCAGTAACAGCCTGCAYCTTGATCAATTTGTTGAATTTTTTTATAGTTACATTTTCATTTTTGAGTGTAATAGCAACATCTGACTGCAAACATTGGCGTATTGCACTGCTATATACTGTCTCACCARAGAAGACAGTTCTTTTTACTGTTGTCAACCTCTATGAGTTAAACCTTGTTGAACATCACCAGTAGAAGCAGTATCAAATGTCTGAGTAGGATAATTAAAAAAAACTATGCTGGTTCCACCCAGCTAGTTTAATTTTCCCACTGTTTGTTTGGTGACTKTTCTGCTGTTGGRCCAAGATTAATGGAACAGAGAACTGAAGGTTATATATGAGCTATTGTGTTGACAGTTGTTTCTCAGTTAGTGTCAACCCTTTCAGACTACKGTTGGAAAAATATAGTATCTTCTTCCTTGTCATTTTCTTTCTTGTTATAYGGTCTTTGTTTATTGCATTAAGGTTTTAATGTTTTCCAATGTATAGGTAACCGTGTCTTTCCTAAGATGCTCTATTGCAACTGGACTGGAGGTTATAAGTGGTCTACTGCCTTGGCACTGAGGTAAGCAGGAACTACTGGATAATGTCAAGCTCAGATAGATTAATTGTCTTTAAAGTCTTCAGGTTTCATGGTTTTCTGCCTGGTAWTTTTTTAACAGTGTACTGAATAACCAGTATTTCAGATAGTCTAGCTTGGAATGGGGGGCATAGAATTCATGAAGGGTTCACACACAACAATGCTGGCTGGCTTCAGCAAACACAGCTGGATGAAAAACACTTGGGAACCCAAGCTCAGTTCCTCTAAAAATAATAATTAATCATATTTTTATTCTTATAGCATCACCCTTGGTGGATTTGGTGCCGATCGTTTCTATTTGGGTCAGTGGCGGGAAGGTCTGGGAAAACTCTTCAGCTTCGGTGGACTTGGAATATGGACACTAATTGATGTGCTKCTAATAGGTGTGGGCTATGTGGGACCTGCAGATGGATCTCTTTATATTTAAATGTGGGTGCAATGTGTTTCAGAGAGGAGTCGTTGCCTGCAAAGGGCTCTTAATGAGCRTGTGGAGGTTTCAGCCTTTAAGGTAGAGTGAAGAACAACTGTTTGTTCTATGTGCATACATTTTAATGTACAGTATCTGTACTTGGTTTGCCTTTAACTAAGGTCAAATAAARGAGTGGATCACTGAGTAAATTGAAATTAATTTCATTTCTTCTATGGACATGGTATTTTTCTGTGAAAAAAAAGTGTAGCAGTTCACCAAATTCTCCACTGTGCTTCAACTTGGATAATTTGCCAGGCCCCCAAAGAGTTGCAAACTAACTTGAATATTGAATTGCTTACTTTGTATTTCTRTGCTTGAATTTAACTGTAAAACTAACTTCTCTAAATATGTCAGTATTATTTTTTATTTAGTGAGAGGATAATTTATTTGCCTGAGTTATGTGGGTAGTGTATAAATCACCATGTTTTATGATGTTAATGTAATTAACTTGTTGGATTGGGGCATAGCAAGAGCTAATATCTGCTTAGGGATTCGACTTTAAATTGTGGTGGTTTTAGAATTAGATTGCAATTACACTAAAGGCTAAATATTAAATAATTGAAAGATTTTTTTGATTGTTCTGGAATAACTTTGTTTMGGTTGGGTTTGACCTGCATATCAGTGGAAGTTGCAGTTCCTATTCTTGTGCTAGCAAGTTTGCCATATTACTTGAAAAAAGGGTTGGCAATATAGTCGATGAGTCTATCCGCTTTAGGACTTTGTGACTTTTGCGATAATGTAGCGGAGTAGTGCCATGACAGGACACTAACTGTGTACTTGCGGTGAATGCTGGCCGTGCGTGCGCGCCCTCGYCCGGAGCCGGAGCTGCCGCTGCTGTAGCACTGCGCCGGCTGRAAATCCTACGGTTTGAATAAACTGCTCCCTGCAGGTGTCCTGGCGTTCGGTACTGACAGTGTTTGTCACGGCCTCGGCTCGGTCCCGCCGCACCGTCGTGAGGCGGGAAGGAGGGAGGGCTCGGGGCGGGAAGGAGGGAGGGCTCGGGGCGGGAAGGAGGGAGGGATCGGGGCGGGCGGAGCGGCCCCTGCCCCGCGCTGTGCAGGTGCCGGGGGCGGGACCGGGGCGGTGCCGCCGCTGTTTCCCGGCTCGTCCCGCCCCGCGCGGCACAGGCGCCACCATGGCGGCAGAGCGGGACCGCCRTCGGGAGCGGGAGCTGCACTTCTACCGACGGCTGCCCAAAGCGGTGAGCGGGGAGCGGCGGGCCGGGGTCTTCCTCCGGCGGCACCGGGCTCGGGCTGCAGACAGACAGACAAACAGGCAGAGCGACAGGCGCTGCTGCTGTCCCGGAGTTCTTCCCAAACGCGTGTTCYCTGAGGGCCTTTACCCCACCGCAACATGTAGTAGGGTCCGGCTTGTTTACAGACCTTAGCRACTAATGTAATTGCAATTAAATCAGTTGAGCGCGATCTTCATTTTCTCTTTTTGTCCTGTTTCCCCCCAGTCTAGCCAAGGAGTCTGGCTCAGATAACGCTTTTTCTCCATGTCCCGAGGGTGTGCCTTGCTTGTGGCATATCAGTGCAAGCCTTCCGTAGCGCGGGTGCATGCGAATTTATCGAGGTTTGTGTGCTGCACTCGCCAAACACAGGGCATGTATTCTAGCACGGAGCTTGTACAGTCAGTGCACGGTGGCACCAGCAACCCCACTTCAGACCACACCATCCTTGCATTCCAGTTCTTTTCAATAAACTGCTTTTCAGGGTGTATGTTTAGTGTCTGACAAAATTCTGTGAGGTAATTGTAAGTTTGTGAAAAATATTAGGCAGTTGCAGCACTGTGTATCTGGCTCAGCCGCCAGAAGCTGTAAGCAGCCACAGCTCCTGGTGCTTAGTTGGAGTTATAATTTTAACATGTTTCCAATGAAAAGCTCGAAGTATTCATTGAATTTTTCCCTGTTGAGAATAGATGTGTACAGGGTGGGCAACAGATAGGTACCAAAGTAGACGCTTTGTAGATCTATTTTGAATGAGTTCGGAAGGCACTAGAGTCCCGTTCTGTAAGTCAGGAGCCAGGAGATAAGAAGGAACAAAGGTGAAGTGAGGAAAGGAGCTGAGTATCATAGGTTTGGAGCCCAAAGTCAGGATGTCAGTAGGAAGTCAGGCAGAAAGAGGCCTGAGGCAAAGGAGTGCAGTTACTGCAGTGYTGTTCACATCAGAGTCTTGCTGCATTTCTGGTGTGAATTTAAACTTCAGAGTATGAACAAAAGAAAGGGGAATGGGGARACAYGTGCTGCTRTTTTGGAAAGATGGATATGTACATYTAACTTGCGGTGMATGGAGAGTTCTTGAATCCTTATCGTGCTTTTCTTAACATCGAGGAAGCTGTTGGCTTCCTCCTCACCTTGGATCACAGCGCCCCAAGAATTGTCTGGAGAGCTCTTTGCTGAGCCAGCTGTGCTCCCATGGAGACCAGTGCCATCAGCAGCCACCAAATGAGAGCAAAGAAGCAGGACAGTTCTCAGTTGAACCAGTGCTTACAMAAACCAAAGGAAATTATCGTTAGCTAAAATGCAGATAACTTACTTTCAACAAAGTGAGACACTGATATGGAATATAAGAACACTAGTATAAACAATGTGCAGAAGGCATCCTTTTCACAAGTTCATTTCTGTAGGAACTCCATGCTCATTTGAATGGCTGTATCAGTTCTGCTACTATGAAGAAACTCATGGCCCAGAAGCCAAACCTTCAAATCCAGAATGGATTGACTGTGATTGACAAAGGAAAGAAAAGAACCTTAGAAGAGTAAGTGTGTGTGTGTGTGTGTGTGTGTGTAATGAGCATTTACCTAAGGTTTTTAATTAAGTTGTAAAGAGAAATGTGTGGCATTACACACTAACCGCAGAAAATATATTTTTAAGTTTTGCAGTATAATCTCATAGATTTTTGTATTTACAGAATAAGTTCTTAGGTGCTTGCAAACCAAAAGGAAATCTCTYGTTGATTAATTCCTTCTTTAAAGGTCTGGAATTTTTCACAGCATACACTTTTCAGAGAAAATTGACTCACATAGTTTCTTTTCTTGGAAACTTGATGTTCTCCTTTTCCTTCAAAAAGCTTAGTGGTAATACAGCTTCTGTTACAAATGCTTTGTTAGCATCTAAAATCAGAAATTGCCATTCAGATGCTCTTCGTATTTCAAGTTTCAAGCTGGTTAGTTGACTCTAGTGAGCAGGTGTTTTCAAAATGTAGATATTTTGGTTTTTCTAACAACTCATTCAATGTCTTTCTAATTAATTTTTTTTTTCATTTTAGATGTTTTCAGATGTTTCAGATCATCTATCAGGTTACCACTAGGACTGAAGATATTTTACTGGTAAATTAATTAGAAGTTCACTTAATACAAGCAAGCAATACACAGTTGCAATCAATTGGATTAAGAACATTGTGTTTCAAATAACAATATCAACAATAGTCCCTTTCAWTTGGAGGTCAGAATCCAATCTGAAGGTCAGAAGGAGGTCAGAATCTTCACTATCCCTGAAGGAATGAAAGGGGCTTTCTGTGTGGTAGTATTTCCAGACATGGGGACCACTAAAAACACATTGGGTCTGAAAACATTGCAGGTGTTTCACAACAAAAAATAACTTGGTCTTTTAGTTGTAAAAGAAAATATAAGTAATTATAAATATTACTTTCATGATGTTGAATACACTATTACTTAATCAGATAACTAAAGATGTCATTAAAGAATTTGCTGCTGATGGTGTGAAGTATCTGGAATTGAGAAGCACTCCAAGAGAAGAAAATTCCACAGGTACAGTCTRTTCTGGTTTTCAATTTGTAATCTTYGTGCACTGTAAAACTTAAAGACTGTGTTAAAAGCAAGTAAAGTCAAATTTAGTTGGCTCAATTAAAATATACCTTAAATATGAAAGCTAAGATTTAACCATGTAAAAGCTTGTCACTTTTGTATTAGACTTTTCAGGACAAAACTGTGTTGATGATAATTCTGTTACCCACAAGATCAGGTTATTCACTTGATTATGGCATCTTAGTCTGCTAATATTTTTAATAGCCGATACATTTTACTTTCCTTATTTTTTTTTTTAGATGCAGTTTACTAGAAACACATAATAGAAATTCTATTGTGATTCTCTGGTTCACAACAAAGTCATTTTAATTTTTCCAGATGCAAAGGAGGAGGTTTCATTCAAATGTATGCTTCATTGTAAAGCTATATTTGCAGATAGAATTATATGGGCTGGAAGACTGTGTGGACTGAAATCAAAGGTGCAACATGAAACTCAGGAGGCTAAAGATCTGGGTCTGCAGTACAATAAAGTCAATTAAAATAYGTTTGTTCCAAACGTGTGCATGTGTTTGCAGGTATGACCAAAAGGATGTATGTTGAAWCTGTACTTGAGGGTATAAAACAGTGTCAAGAAGAAGGCTTGGATATAGATGTAAGGTAAATAAAGCATATGGAATATTTCTGTTTCAAGGTTTTGTGTAGTCTGATGTTTGGTTGTGTTTGAAGAGAGGTTTACAAGCCATGTCCATAGAAAAGAAAATTGGTTTTGAACAAGATTACATTGAATGAAAGCAGGTARTTAATATGAAAACCTGACCTTTTATCTTCTTTTTTACTGCTAAAGAAGGAAACTGGGTAAAACCTCTCAACTCTAAGACTGTCCATTCTTCATAACATTTTCAGGAAAATCAKTGTTTTTCATGMAACTGKCTCCTTTTTCACGGCTTAAATTCCTTGCAAAGATTTTGTTTGATTGGCTGTACAAACTGTAAAGAACAGCTGGTCCTGACCCAGTAGAGAAGTTTCAGAATGTGTCAGTGGTTGTTTGGAGACAGCTTGCTCTCCTGTCTTGTGGTCTCAGAAGCTATCCTAACTAAATTTATTTGTGAAAACTGAGGAATTTTAATCCTTTGTGTGTGCTATTGCATGTCATAGGCCAATTTACTTTTCTGTTTGTGTCCCTCTGCACTTTGGTGCCTTCATTCCTAGAGCAGTTTTCTATACAAATACTCTTGATAACTTGTCCATGAAGGATACGTAGTGCCCTTTTTGTTGGTATCAGATCTGCTGAGCTCCTGGTTCTACAGCTTGTATATATTTTAATGCATGCATTTCTGTCCCAGGTTGTTAATAGCAATAAACAGAAGAGATGGCCCAGCAGTTGCTAAGCAGACTGTTAAACTTGCTGAAGAGTTCCTGCTCTCCAGTGATGGGGTTGTAGTAGGACTTGACCTCAGTGGTGATCCYACTGTAAGTTTTTGGTTTATTTTGTTCCGTTCTTGAAGATAAGTCTATAATGTTGTGTAACATCAGGCAGTTCTAACCGTAGTTTGTTCTTGCAAATTTTGTCCAATGTTTGTGCCARTCTGGAATGGATTGCTACCAGGTTAATCCCTGTTGCTGTAAGGGGCAGTTACTCTAACAAAGAATCCTTAGATTAGTATATGACGGAGCAAAGAGCCATTGGAAAGSGATGTTTATCTGGGAATGGTCTGTACCTGAGTTGTCCCAGTCAGATTAACTGGRTGAAGGCAAGTTGTCCATAGTTTAAATTTTGTTTAGCTGCACCAAATACTTACTGTGTATTAAGAAAGCAAAAATGTCTGAGGACAGCTGTCAAGCCGAAGTGAAATAGCTCTAGGTGGCAACTGCTACCAGCATTTAATCCATTTGTCTAAACTGTGCCCATATAGCAGAAGGTTGTTTGGCTTGCTGCATTCCAAACTGAAGTAATGGGGAGATGGGAATAATTAAATGTAACTGTATTGGAATGAAGTATTTGGATATTGCTAGRCTTCCTAATTAGGGTAATGACAGGGATTTTGTCAAATAAGCTGTAGAACAGTGATGTTTTCCTGTTTTCCAGGCAGGACATGGTCAAGATTTTTTTGAACCACTCTCAGAAGCAAAAAAAGCAGGTCTAAAGCTGGCACTGCATCTTGCTGAGGTAAAAAGTTTTTTTATCTTGGTGCTTCTCTGTAATTGCCATTTTGTGAAAATCTTGATGAAACTAAAATAAGGAGGAATCTTCAACCCTCTGTTCTAAATCAGAACAATCAGATTATTGTTTCCTGTACTGTATCTGTTGTGGTTTTAGGTGCAAAATTGAAATTAGTAACATTCTAAGAGATGTACTGCTTTCTTCCTGGTGTTATATCAGAAGTCATATATAGTGAAATCCATGCAGTTTGATGAGCAGTGAGCTCTGTTAGCTCTGCTGGTATCATTAAAAAGGGTTGGGCTTCTGCTGAAGTGGTGGCTGGAGTTTGCTCTGAGGAGTCCAATAAATAATGAAGATCATTATTATTTTCAGGTAATTAAGCAGGACATATAATGTCATCAGTGTATTTATTCTTGTTTCTATTTCACTAACACTTTGAGATAGGAGATGCTGTCAAAGTGGAACTGGAAGTCCATTGTAATTATATAATGTGCTGTTTTATGCTGCMTTGACAGAATGTAAAATATGTCCTCTCTAGATTCCAAATCAAGAAGAGGAGACCAAGATTCTCCTGGGCCTGCCTCCTGAYAGAATTGGACATGGAACATTTCTCAAATCCACAGCAGCAGGCTCAGAAGAGATAGTGTCACTGGTTCAACAGAATTCTATACCTATTGGTAAGGAAAAAACTATTTACCAGGGCTTCATCTCTAGATACCAGAACAAGATATGTACTGCTGATCAAGTGACTCCAGTTTGTCTCTGCCCAGAGGTGACTTAGACAAACATTGCACTGAGCATTGCCCATAAAGGTGCACTCGTGACARTTCTGGGTGTTTTGRCACCTTTGTGGCAGCAGGTCAACAWTTGATGTCTCAGATGAATGTGAAACCAAACCATAACTTGTCATTACTGTTCAAGACTGCTTCTGTATCTAGTTTGCAAGCTCCCTAAATTTTATACSTCTAAGAAATTGATTCCCAAACTTTCCTCAAAAGAAATTACCAAAGACGTGTAGAAAGCTGAGGAAACAACAATAGCTGATTTTAATTTTTATTCAGGACCATTTAAAATAAATTAACACGTCAAAAACATGTCTCKTGATATGTCCTCATTTCTTTTTTTGTTTTTTCCCTTAGAACTTTGCATGACATCAAACATAAAATCTCAGACAGTGCCTTCYTTTGACAAACACCATTTTGGATACTGGTACAGCATGGGCCATCCTGCAGTGATTTGTGTAAGTTTTTTAATTTTTGAACTTGTATTTAGGCAAAGGGCCAAACTCATGAAGTTGGAGAAGTCTTTCTCCTTTTATGGATCAGAGCTGAATTACAATTTCTGACCCAGTAGCAAGTCATTTGCTTTTAGGAAATCATAATGTTCTGTTTGAAAAATACTTGTAATTCAAATGGAAATTGCTAGTATTTCTCTTGGTTCTATTGTTAAGCCAGGTCTTTTTTCTGTGGGGTAGGATGATCAGCTATACAAGCAATGAATTTGACAGCTGTTTGCATGCTGACAGGTTTCTCTTAAAACACATGGGCCCRGTGGCTGCATGTGCACCTGTGCTTAGCTGGCTGTTTTCTGTGTTGGGTGAGAGCTCCTGCATTCCCTCTGCAGCTCATGGAGATCCTTAAGCATTGAAGGTGCCAAGTACTTGTGCTGTCATTGGCAGGGTTTTACTATTATCCTGTTAGTTGAACTCCCAAAATCCATAGCATTGTCCAAGTGCACGTGTGTGTGTACATATATATATATATATGTATCTATCTATCTATATATATATATATATATATATATATATATGTATCTATATATATGTATATATGATGGCATTGTGCTTATCTGAGGAAAGGGAAAAGAGGAATAAGGAGACCTGCACATACTGACAGACCTTGAATGTATGCAGCATTGGATAGCCATCTTTCTAGCAATTTTAGTARGAAATCCTATTTTCTTGACAAATCATGCCATCATTTCAGGAAGTGTTCTTATATGTTAGAATAATTGATTTACTTTTAGTGAAAATAGTCCAAATAAAGAATGAAATAATTATGTACAGATGAAAGAACTGTGGAATGAAATGTGAGACAAGATAAAACTGGTTTGTATGTATGAAAAAAAACCCTTTTTGTTGTAGAGGAACTAATTTAAACTTTTTTTTTTCCTTTTCTTGCAATTTAACTCCAGACTGATGATAAAGGCATCTTTGCAACTGATCTATCACAAGAATATGAGCTGGTTGCAAACACATTTAATCTGACTCGATCACAGATGTGGGATCTTTCCTATGAATCCATCAACTATATTTTTGCTTCAAATGCAGTAAAATCCAAGCTAAGGGAACAATGGTGTAAGCTGAAGCCAGCTCTGTTTGATTAATCAAACTGTTGTTGCAAACAGCTCGGGTGTATTAGCTGAGTTACAAGCTTTTTTTACTGAAGTCCCTGGCTTTTTTCAGACTTCAGGGTTTTAAACCCAGCCATAAACTGCCTGTGCAAAATGAAGGCAACTGGAATGCATCCCTTGTTAGGGGAGACAGCAGTAAATGTTCTTTTGTGGTTGGGCAGGGTTTCAACAAGTGACTGAAATGCCAAATGTGTTGCCACCTTGTTTCTCTTCAGCTGATATGACATTTTAAAAAATAATTACTTGAAATACATCATCATAATATAAACATTTGAGAGCTGGAACAAAATGAAGGCCCAGCTCTTGTTTAACATGTCTCTGTTGGCAACATTCCACCAAGAACTTTGGATGTGTGGTGTGTATTTTGGGGGTTTGTATTGTTTACAGGTTTTGAGCAGTTGATTGAATGTGAAGACAGAAACAAACTCAGGGAGAATGAAATATTTGTCCCAAGGGAATTAAATATTGCATCTGTTTTTAYTGGTGTACATGTATGACCAAAGCTGCTGTGGATTGGGCAGCACGTGGGGGTCTCTGGTAATGCCCTGGGCATTGGTGGTGTTTAGGCAGTTAAGAATTCTGAATGCCTTCAGTAACTGAGCTACTTGGCAAAGTGCTCTCATTCTTAAAATGCTTTTTAGAATTGCTGTTTGTTGTGTAAAAAAACCAATAAAAATAGCCTCAAGCTCCATGTKTCTGAAATCCCCACTTTGAGGTGTACGTGTATGTGTTTGAGCTYTGCAGAAGAGAAGGATTCCATGGGGTGAGTCCCTGGAGCAGCCRTGCTGCCTGTCAGCCTCTCCCCTGCTGGTCTGGCAGCCCTGGGTGTCCCTGTCCTGGGCAACCACAGCGTTCTCTCTGCCCTCTCCAAGCTGCTGCCTGTGTGTTCTGGTACTGGGAGCTCACAGTGTCTGTGAATGTGCACACACTGCAGTTTGTGTAATGGCAGTCAGGAAGTCATTTGGAGGATTCTGTTTGTGGGCAGTAACAGAACCAGGAATGTACGTGGGTGGCTGAAGGACAGCACACAGAGTTGGGATCTCTGGATATTGGAGTCTAACTGAGTGTTACTGCAGTTATTTACACGGCAGAAATGTTGCACTCAGGAAGCTGGACAGGATGTGGGCTTTTGGAATGAAGAATCAGTCCGATGAGACCTTTGTCATGCACAGTTCCCAATTTCACCATTGCAACTTGAAACCCTCTAACTGTTCCTGGGCTGGTTCCTCAGAATTTAACTTATATTAGTAAAACTGCAGTTTCTTTCTTTGACTTCAGGTAGGATTATAGTTAATTTTAATTTAAGCACTTCTTGCTGAGCCTGCTTGTTAAATTACAAATTGGAAGTGATATAACCACTGTTTAGTTTGTGGTATTGTATGAAAATGACTGTGACACAGAATGAAGCACCACCACAGAATTAACCGTCAGCAATGGGGCAGAGGACATTTTTTCCCTGAATACAATGGAAATTTTGAGTAACTGCTACTAGAATTTCATGTGGTATGAGATGAGGTTTAAGTTATCTATTCATGTGCAACTCAACTTATTTTTAAAGTAAACAAAACAGATCTAGAGTTAATATTTTTATTTCCATCTGATTAAATGAGAGAACACTTACAGTGCAGTCTCCAGCACTGAGAGCCTTTACGCATGTCACATGAATATACAGACTGGTCCTACTGAACAATACTGCTTTGATGATGTACATGAGATCAACTGCTCACTGTGGCAGTGGTTTCTCTGCTCCTTCTGAGGCAAACACAGAAAGTCTTCAAAACCTCTATTCCTTATGATGAGGCTGGTAAAATTCTTCTTTAGCAATTGCTAAACTSTAAGTACACACTGCTCCCCAGGCCCTTAGCTTGGCAAATAATGTACTTGCATCCATGATTCTTATGTCTGCTTGAATATTAAGRTGTTTCAAAATAATACATTAAAAAGAATAGATGCAGGTAAGGGCCCTGCATTAGCRAAGTGATTCAGCTGATTAAAAGGCTGGCATGGTTTTCCTGTGAGGCCTAGAGGGCGAGCRCTGGTTAGAAAGGAGAAGAGAARGCTCTGGGGAAGGATTTCATCCAGGTTTTTAAATATCTGATGAGAAGAAGTAAAGAAGATGGAGCCAGGCACTTSTCAGCAGTACCCAGTAACAGGAAAAGGGGCACAAACTGATACTGGGTGGGTGGTTGAACATGACAACCCATCACCTAGACTGGCTGGGAAGTCTCTGTCCTTGCAGATACCTCTCAGTGACTTGTAGCTTCAGCAAAGGAGGTGGACTGGGCAATCTCCAGAGATGCCTTCCAACCTCATCTGTTCTGTGGAGAAAATATACAAATATACAAATGATAAAGTCTCTATATAAATACAAAAGCTTYGAAAATTAAATACTGACTTAACTCAGTCACTCATGCAACCGTTYTTCACCAGGCTTGGTCACCAGCAGTTGGCTGATTTGTGAAACTGTTTYTAAAGCATAGTCTATTCACCCTTCATAGCTTTCCTTCTTTCACAGCCATTGTGGAATCCTTTGGTGCCATCAGGACCTTTAGGCAGCCGCAGCACTCCCACAGGGAGACCGTCTGCATTTTGTATTTTCCGAACCAACATGGGACTGCTGACAGGACTCTTCTCTTGTGTCAGAGTTTGGGCTTTTCTTCTTTGTACCCAGGGGCTCCCAGAAGGTGTGATGCTGCTGTCTGAGGAATAATCGGTATACTTCCTTGGAATTTCGGGGCTAGTGCTTGGGTTAAGCTTGCTGTCCTCAGCCAGCGGAGATTTTTTTGTTACCTTTCTTAGTGAAGATGGACTATTCCAAGGACTTGATCTGGGTGACATATTAGGACTCAAATGGTTGTTTGGGTGGATGACAGGGCTCAAATTACTCGTAGTATTTGTTGCAGTAGGTTTGCGTCCTGACTGCGGTGATGTAGGATTGCTCTCGGGGTCAGAAGAGCTGTTTGCTGAAGATTCATCACCAGCAAACTGAAGTTCCTCAACTCTCTTGTTAAGGGATCGAGTCTTCTTAAGGCTCTTGCTGGTATCTTCATCACGGTTCTTGTCTTTGGGAACTTTTTTCTTTGGTGGTTTCATGCCTATTAGGACAACCTTCATGCCGGTCTCTTTGTTTTCAGCACACATGAAATCATGAGCACGTAAAGCAGCTTCTACTTCTTCAAATTCTATAATTGCACATTCCTGGGTTCCCAGCTGGGTGTACCGATTGCTGACCCTTCTGATATCAGGTGGGAGATCCCTGCCAGGCTTCAGAAGACGAACTGATGAAATTACACCAAAAGTTACAAAGGATTTCAGAAGATGCTCCATTATCCTTTCTTGCATGTAACCATTTTCTTTGTTAAGGGCCTGTAGCTCAGAAATCATGTGGATATCATACACSAGTAGCATCCTGGTAGGGACGTTTTCACTAGGAAACACTGGAACTGGAGTATTTCTTCGAACTTTTTTGTTATCATTGTTGAGCTCCAGAGTGTTTGAGTACTTCAGTGCATAGGCTGTGGTTCTCCAGTCACGGGTAAGGTGTTTCACCTTCAGGACAGACACAGGTTAAGCACCATGACTGAGAAAACCCAATYAAACTAATTACAGAATTTTAAGGCAGATGCAAGCTTCAGTCTACAAACAGAACCAGGGATTTAAGTTTCATGTAGCAGACTTAGTGAGGTTTTCCTGCTATAATGGGCATCAGTGAGCTCTTGTAAAGCTCATGTCCTGTTGAATCTAATGAAAACAGCAACTCACACTAAAGCTCARACTGGAAATCATTAAGCATCTGAAAGCCTGCTCAAGTAGTGCTTGGTCATTCCACATCTAGGCCTGAACCATGATCAAAATGCATGTTCTAGGGAGGTTGTTTTGTTGAATTTGCTAAACAAATTCCTCCCTCAAAAATCTCAGTCTAAAACACACCCCAAAACTTCTCCATTTTCATTAAGTATTTTTTGTAGAGTTTATCTGTTACCAGTATAATCTATTTGAAGTGATTAGAAGAAACTGAGAGTGCTTTAACGTCTAGACTGAATAAATGCTAAACAGTCAGATTTAGAATCTTGATAAAGTGTTTCTAATGTAATTCTAGAAATTGGTTACRTACACAAGGTGTTCCTAATGTAAGGAAATGTAAGGAAAAAAGAAAAAAAACTAAAAAACTAAAACTCACTTCATGTTTAAGGGACTTCAGTTAACAGATCCTTTGTTCTACTCCTAATTTTTGGATCTCTGWACAGTTGCAAAGGTCAGATTCACTGTCCCTTCTCAGAGACATGAATGTAGCTTTACCAGGATTACCCAGCTATTCATGAGTCGTTACCATGGAAATTAATTTYATCTAATGTCCTCCTGTCTCCAAGAATGGTCATTTAAAAGCATACATGCTTTTAAGCAAATGACTACCCTAGCCAATCATCGATGAGTTCAGCAGTTAGAGTTCTGGATCAGTACAAACCTAATCATCATAGCAAAACCAGGCAGATAAAGAGAAAGACTGTAAAATTGCCTGGATAAAATGTTCCTTTCATCTCTCCTACYGTTTTTAGATTCATCAGGCTGCATGACACATTTTAAGTCTTAAAAAGTTAGCTTACCTTCTTAAAAGAAGTGAGGAGTTTTACACTAACGTAGCCCATCTTGTTTCTTCTCACGTGCTTCAGAAGGAAGGCATCTTTCTCAAGGTTCTCATCTGAGAAGTAATATTCAATCTGTGCTATTAACTTCTGGATCAGGTCATTTTCTGGTGGTTTCCAGTTCTGGTCAGAGTCGTCATCATTTTCCCCACCACTGGAAAACAGTTAAATTGTTTTATGAACAGATCTTCATCTTCTAGTAGTGGATTCAAATGGCCTTTCAAAATGAAAGGGAATAACTATAATGCTGGTTCCAACTGACTTTCAATGTAGGCACTGGGCAGGTATCACCCACCCAGCTGAGGCAGCAAACTAGCTCAGAGGATGAAGCTTTCCAGTCAGCATAAGGAGTCAAGTTCCTCAGCTCMTTCCAAAARCTGAYCTCAGCGTAGAACAATGAGACATCYACACTAATGGCTTGAAAACACTCTGCCAACTCAAATCATCTACCAAAACATGAAATGAAGGTGCACAGGCGCTTGTACTATACAGAGTTCCTCCAGTGCCAGTGTTTTGTTTTTAGTATGAAGCTATTAAAGATAGGCTTGACCTGTATGTGCTTTATGAGTAGTGACAGACCAGASAATGAATATTCCAACTTGATGTAGTCATGATTTCTTAAGCCTCTTCACTGTGTGAATGCAGTTGCTGGTATCCACAGAGTGAGAAGGACTGACAGGGCTGTTGYACTCTTTACAGGTCACTACCAGAGTGACAGAGTGACATAACCAGCAGTTAACCACAGRGCTAAACCTGCCAGCTCGTGTACCTCAGGAACAGCTCTATGTGCATGGTTCCTATGGGGTCATTCTCATTTGTTCTCTTCCCCTCCCATCATATTGTCAGGGTACCTGGGCAAAATGCAGCACTCTTGAGCAGCCTATTCCAAAAAAAAATACTGCAGCCATGGATTCATGATAAACTTCTTGCCACGTGCAGTTACATGTTTGTTGTTGGAATAGAAGTTTCTGTTTACAGGCAACTATAATGGACATAAGCCAGAATCATTTTGTCAAGCCATTAGTGGTCTAGTTTTGTTGTGGGACCATCACAAAATCTTCTGTTTAAAAAATAAAATCACCCACTAAGTACCTGAGACCTCATAAATGGTGTGTTAGCTTGGTCTCTGTCAGCAATGAAAAGAAGGAGCCATTMATTTCCCCAAAATTGTCTTTGTAGAGCTTCTAAAATCTTCAGGAAAGAGCAGGCAGCASCCTGGAGCCGTGTTCAGCTGATCTGGTGGGGGGGATGCTGAACCCCCTGTTCTGGGCAGTTCTGTCCAGAGGTGGTGCAGGCTGTGACTGCAGTGCTGTGCCTGAACAGTGTTTAGGACAGTGGGCTCTGCACAGGGTCTGTGCCTGCAGCTGTGACAAGTTACAGCAGTTCTCTGGGACCTGGCTTTTTGGAGCTCACAGTACATTTACTTATTATGGTTCTTCTGATGATAGGGCAGCACATTGGATACATATATATTTCACATTGGATATATATATGTTTTTATATACATACTCACTTGCATGATACTAGAATTCTTCCTGTTAAAAGTCTCCCTAGCCTTTAATGGGATACTATTCAAAGGAATGAAAAGAATGAGAGAACAAGACAAAGGATTTATGTTATTTGGCAAAGCCAGAAGTGGAGGATAATAGATGAAGTTATGATTAGGATGGTAAAATATATCTAATGCCCAGCTGAMGTTGCTGGTTTCAGAAGGAAGAAAAAAACAATGGTGTTTATTTTGCATTCATGGTGTTTGCTTACCTCACTGCTTCATTTACTACCAATTCAGAATTAGTCTGAGCACGAGAARCTTGGAACATTTAAGCCTTTTTATGTATCCACAGACTGCTAGGAAAAGCTTGCTTTTAGTTCAGGATGGGGCTTACAGTTGTTTTAGGGATTTATYAACACAGATATTTACAGGTGTTTGCATGGAGACAAAAAGGAGTGTCATGCTTTGGAAAACTACAAAAATGAATTGTTTGTTTGCAGAGATCAGCACCAGCCTTACATGCAGCCTTAAGACACTGAATCAGGACAAAATAGGCCTAATTTCACCACTCAAATATTGGTCACAGTTTGACCTATACCCTGTTTCTATGTTTGGCAGACAAGTCAGCTTTTACCAAATCTCTTGGGCTCTCATTAAATGCTATGTGGAAATCGCACCTACAATAAAAGCAGAAATTTCTAACTAGCTCCATATTAATTCATGATAATGATCAACTGGTAGTACTTCTAAACTATCAACTGTATCACAAAAGTAGCTGATAAATAATTTCAGTCAACACTGACAAAGAACCAAACCCTAGCAGTTATTCACCACTTCATTTTTTTTATTCAGAGCTTTGTGATGATATGCTTGTAAAACAGAATGAAAAACAATCTTTTAACACGGTGACTCATCTGGCTATTAGTCACACAAGAAACTAAACATATCTACAGMGAGAGCAGATTTAGAATTTTAAATATCAAGACTCACAAATAGTGTAATAAATTGTTTGGATAGCATCTAACCTTCTGAAAATTTTTAGYCAAGTTTCCAAATGAATAAAGTATTATATTAATAAGCACTATGTGACAATCTAATTTATAACTTTGATACATATGGTCTATATCAAAGTAGCAAGGTGCTTATGAGGCCTATTAATTGATAACTTTCTATTACCTTTTTATACGTTATCAATATAAGAACATAGTAGCTTTTTATATATTATTAAAATACAATGTTATTATTAAAATTCAATGTATTATCAATTATAGCTTATATATATATTGSTATAAGTTTTTTAATAGTATATTAGCAACATGTAGTATACCAGCTGCACATAATCTAACCAGCTGGATTAGTACATAGATAAATGAAATCACCAAGAGGCATAAATCAGAAAAGTTTTGAAGAAAGTAGACAGGTAGATGCTCTAACAAGGAACAGTAGAGAGCACTAATGAGAACTTGGCAGAAGCATGGGACAGTCAGCAAAATAATTGGAAATTATGACTTGGAGGATTAGAAAAAACCCATGAATCTCACAACTGCACATGCCCTGAAGACAAAGGTGAAAAGTCCACCATGATGAAGAGGATGGTATCTCATTAGAGGGAGACACCCATGACCACTGAATTGAGGATGACACACGCATACTTGTAAAACTATGATATCGTGTGTTTCCGTGCCCATGTATAGTAATGGGTGTATGGTGGGCATATGGGGGGCAGTGACAATGTTCATGTTACACCATGCTTACTGTATAAATATGTGCTAATTTGCAGCAAAGGCAGGTGGGTTAGGAGGAGAAATCCCCCTCACCTCCAGCGCTGCAATAAACAAATACCTGCTCTATAGACACCGGTCTATGGGGTTTTATTTCCAGGCCTTTTCGGGCATCAGGTTCCAATAGTACAATCACTCAAGGGCAGTCCAAGTTTGTAAATAAAAATGTGGATACAGTACTGGATGTCTACTGATGGCAATTTGTCTGCAAGCTTCAGCTGGCAAGTGAGATGGCTCATTCCCAGCAGTTTTAGGCCATCTCTAATAGTTTCCCAAATGTTTGTAAATAATTTCCTATCAGATGCTACATTCCCAAAAGGTAAATCCTTGGGTAAGGTTATATGTAAATGGAAAAAGTATATGTAAAGTCCATTCATTTGCTTTTGATGCTGAGCCTTTAGAGTTCCCTCCATGGCAATACCTCTGGCCTTTCCTGGATCAGGAAGAGGCCATTTAYGAAAAGGCAACTTCCACAAGAGCTGAATATACATCAACACTGTAAGCAAACATTTCTGAAGACAGCACCTACTGTAGAGCATTAAATAAGTGGCATTTAAGAGCAGCTATTGTGTCTTTCAAAGCTTGGACAAATAACCATTCTCTTTTTTTTCTAGTCTACACCAGGGCTAGAAGCTCTTCACAAGTAATACTATCATAGATGACAAACGTGAATAATATCCTGAATTTAGGAAATGGGTAATTGTAATGCAACACTCTGGACTGCTGTACRTATTTATAAAAATACAACAATCACATATGGTTGTGGAATAACTAAGCTGACTSGGTTTAAACACCTTAACTGCACCTAGTGATGCTCAACTCCTGTTTCTATAGTCCATAGTCAACAATTTTGGCAGCTGCAGAAAATTTCCCATTCCCCTGCTACCCCTCTGTAATTTAAAATAATACATTGCAGTTCATTCTGAGCCAGTGCTAGGTATGAATTTAGAGAATCAATTAGAAACAATAAATGTTGAAACAGAATACTGGATTTCTTGCTACTGTACCTAAATCTTTATGTGACAGTTTATGACTACATCTGTAGTTTTAGTACAAACCACAGGATGAAYTACAACTAGCAGAGCTTTGTCTCTCTGTGGTTTTCTGGCACAAAAATCCTGGATGTTCCTTTTACAAGCAAGAAATTCTGGTAGGCATCAAAACTATTTCTGGCCACCAAGCCAACATTCCTGAAACATACTGCTAAATGCAGACAACACTATTTGTGTTATCAAACAGTAAAATGTGGAGTATAAAGTGGTAGTTTCTTCTTCATTTCAACTGGTCTTGATTTCATGTTTAGTCAGCTTGTTTTCAAGGCTCATAGAACGAGTTTGTCCATSTATTAGATAATTAGAAGATACACATGGTTCTACGCAATAAAAACCAAATGGACGAAAAAAAAAGCAAAAAACCCAAAATACCAAACCCCAAAACAAAACTCCGAAACACAGCTACAACTAACCCCCAAACCCCTTCTGTACAAGGCAGTGAATGYCGGGGGCATCACAGCCCGGCGCTTCTCGCTGTGGCGGAGCCCCGGGCCCGGCCCCCGCAGTCCCGTCGGAGGCGGGTGGGACGCGGCCCGGGCGGAGCTCCCTCACGGCCGCCGGGTGTCCCYGCTGGAGGGTTTCCAGCGTCTCCCACCCGGCCCTCGGCGTTGCATCAGCCGGGCCCGCTCCGTGCCGGGGGTGTCCGCAGCGGCCCCGCTGCCCGCCCCGCACCGCCCCGCCCGCGCAGCGCCCCCGCCGCCGGACTCCTGCCCGGGGGCTCACCTGGAGCGCCCGCACCTCCCCGAGTCCTCCTCGCTGCAGCTGGGGCACGGCGCTCCGCCGCCCTCCTCCTCTTCCTCGTCCTCCTCGTCCTCCTCGGCGGCCGCCTGGACGGCCACTCGGATCTGCACGGGGCCGCTCTCCGCCGGCAGCTCCGGCCCTGCGGGCGCGACCCCGGGCTCGGCCGGCTGCGGCTGGGCCATGGCGCTCCCCTGCCGGGCTCAGCCCGCCGCGACACCAGCGATGCCCCGGSTTGCGACGGCCGCCCGCCCGCCTCCCCTGCTGTCCTGCCCCCGTCCCCTCCTGCTGGGGCGGCGCTCCCAGCTCCACTCCCCCTGCGCACTCAGAGCGGCAGCGGGAAGGTCCGACCCTCCTCCAGCCATGCCGCCCCCGGGCCWGCCGGGCTGCTCAAGAGTCCTTCTCCTTGACGGCTGAATGGGACTGCTTTTGTTTCATCAGAAAACAAGGGACTTCTTACCGGAAAGCAGTGTCTCAGCTCCTCTTCTCCTGGTACAGCTTCGGGGGCTGTGCCGCTGCTCCCTGACCAGAGCRCTGCGTTTTAAGAAAGTCAGAAAGGTTTCGCTGGGGTAAGTGTGGTTTAAATGCCGAGGGTGAGATTTGGAAATAAGATACACGAGCGAACAAGGACATGATTAGATACATGTTGGTTTTGTAGAGGATCACCTCTATAGTTCTGCATGGTACTTACACAGAATAAAAACATTCCCCCTTAAGAACTAATTAAAATAAAGCCTCTTTTGCTGAAACATTTAGGCAGTGATTATTTTAAAYTTAAGACGATTGCATTATATTTCAGTGGACAGTTTCAGATGCTAAAGTGAAATTAACATTTAGAACATGAATGTTAGAATCAAAAGCTTTTCAATTTACCATATAAATATTCAATCTTCACTCAAGGAAGATCTTTTTTCCAATACTGTCTGGACCCAAACTGTTAAATTATCTTTTAGTGACAACTTCATTTGTGACATCCTTGTTTTTGTCTGTATTGCTGCAATATTTTCTTCTTTAAAAAATTGGATGGACATAAAGTGAGGCTGTGCTCTGGGCCAGTCCTTCTCATCACAATCCTCATGAGTCAGGTTTGCTGGCATGGACTGCCCTGCCTCAGGCTTTGGCTGATTTTTTAATATGCCTTAAGCAATAAAATATTTTGTTTATGAAATACGCTTACAAGCATCACTAACCGAATCTCTAGTTCCCTGCTAATGGAACATTCTGTAATATGTCTTGGATAGGGTGTCACTTTGCTGTTTATTTCAGTGGATGCAGAAATGCAAACACAAATTKCACATTCTAGGAGAGAATACAGACAGGGACAGTGGGTCTGATTTTCTGTGAGTTCATGGAAGCTGTTTGCCTTCCTGGGCAGGAACAAGGTCAGGAGTATGAATAAAGAACTATTTTGTGCTGCAACTAACCCGAATGATGTTTGAGAGAGACCTTTCAATTTATCTGATGTAGCCTTCTGTCAAGGTTAAGGGAACTTGGTTTTATAGAAATGAACACTGCATCCATTTGTTTATTTTACCAGCGGTCACGGCACAGAACTGGCCTTTGGCCAAATGAAAACTGATGTAATTTCAAACACTGTGTTGATTAGACCTCCATTGAAATCACCAGAATAATGTTTTTTGGGGTTGTTTGGTTTGTTTTATTTTCCTTTTAATATAACAGTGCTCTATAGTGCTTAATTTCCATCCAAGATTAAAGCAGTATTTGTAACCCTAGGTGAACTTAAAACTAAATAAATTATTTAGACAAGTCCCCTAGAAGGAAACTGATGGCTCACTGGCACCTGGTAAACATCTGAAACCCATGCACCTCAACTGCACAATCAAAATCTGCACAGATTTCTTATGGTGCATTTATTGTTGGCACAGCATTATCTACATATTATAAAAAAACCCCGAAAAACAACAAACCAAACAACTAAAACCCACATATTTTRCATTTCTCATAAAATATTCTGCAATTACACTGTTCTTCTGTGACCCTTTCAGCAGATGGAAACTAAAATGACAGTACAAAAAGGTAAACCTGGAATGTTTRTTTGTTTGTGTGGCCAGGCAYTGGAATAGGTTGCYCAGGGAGGTGTTTAAGAGGTGCCTGTGTCCGGCACTGGGTGCTGCAGTTTGTGGTTTGAGGGTTACAGTGACAGTGCTGGGTTGACGTTTGGACTCGGTGATATTAAAGGTCTCTTCCAACGTTGATGATTCCATGATTCTGATTGGGGAAGACACCTTGAGGCTGTTCACAGCCCTCCCACACACTGACAGCCACACCGTTGCTTCTGCAAGCGCTAATTGCTTGATGTGTGCGTTTAAAAGCATCCGCTACACATCAGAGGAGTTCCTGGGCTCCAGGAGCGGCTGAGGATCAGCACCAGGAGCTGGCACAGGCTGAGGCGCCGCCCTCAGTGGTTGTCACATTTTGTGACCAGCTTATGCCCACAGATGGCAGCTGCCTGAGGCACGACAGGAATCGCTCAGCTTCTTGCCCTGTCCCACAGGGTTTCACACACAGCCACTTGCATATAAAATWCAGAAAAATACAATTGTTACAGCATCTTTTTACTATGGGTCCGTGGGGCGGGGGTGACACCGGGCACAGCGGGAAGGCCGCAGGGCACCACATCCGTCCATCC
>NW_026623392.1:1202323-1233989 GCF_030028575.1 Malurus melanocephalus | reverse complement strand
TCTCCTCACTCCCCTAGCCATCTCCTCACTCCCCTAGCCGTCTCCTCACCCCCTAGCCATCCCCTCACTCCCCTAGCCATCTCCTCACTCCCCTAGCCATCTCCTCTCGCCCCTACGCATCTCCTCACGCCCCTAGCCATCTCCTCACTCCCCTAGCCATCTCCTCACTCCCCTAGCCATCTCCTCACTCCCCTAGCCATCTCCTCACCCCCTAGCCATCTCCTCACGCCCCTAGCCATCTCCTCACGCCTTCCCGCCGCTCGGCACCGCCCCAGCCGGCGGGCGGGGCGGAAGCCGCGGTCGCCGCGGTAACGCGGAGCCATTTCCAAGAGGGCGGTGGCGCCGCGGGGCTGTGCGGGTTGCGGGGTTATTCGGGGCTGCSGGGCTCGCTTGGGCTGTCGGAGCTTCGAGGAGCCGCGCGGGGCCGAGGGGCAGCGGGCCATGGTGCCCAGCAAGGGCCGCAGCGGCCGGGGCCCGCGGGCCGCGCCCGTACCGGTAGGTGCTGCCGGGGCTGCCGGGGCTGCCGGGGCTGCCGGGGCTGCCGGGGCTGCCGGGCGGGTGGCAGCTGCCCCGACACCGTCTGTGATGCTCTGGGAGGAGGGTGCAGGAGCCGTTTGCTTCGGTGCTCCTGGGAGACGTTTCTGTGTTCGCACATAAATCCAGTTAAAAGACCAGCATGTTTTTGCCTTTTGAAAAAACAAGGCATATTTAAATATATACACGTGTTTTCTTCATAATGAGACTTATATCCCTATGGAAGTATTGTTTTCAGTGTATTTTTAAACTAAAAATTTAGTGTTATTTACTTAGAGCTGTGATGTACTCTTCATAATATTTTGCAAAATAGTTCCTTTCTTGGCAGATTTTGCTGCTGAAAATGGCTTTATTGTTTGAAAAGAAATTGTATTCATATGCAATATCCATGTTGCAATAAACAATTGTATCGATATTTTTAGTAAACATAGCATTTTATTTCCCTTTCTTCCAACTTGCAGGTTAATAATTGTGGTCTTCAGCTGGTCATCCAGACCTCGTCAATACCAGAAAAAAACAAACCAGTAATTATTACCTTTTCTTGGATACTTACATTAGCTAATGTAGTTGTATGATAGAAATTCATATTCTTTCAAGTAAGAATTACCTTTCCAGTACCCATCTGTTGAATTAAAATATATATATATATAGATAGATAGATAGATAGATAGATATGCATACACATACATGATTTCTAGTTCTTCCATCTGTACCTCTCTTTCTTCTGTAATTCTAGTATTCCTCACAGGGTGGGATTTGTTTTGTATTTATTTAGTTAACTGCATATGAATGTGCTGGTAACTTCCATATTTTCATTTTGGTACCAACARTGAAGTTTTTTATTTGTTGTGTCTTAAAAGAATGAATACACCTTTTATTGGAGAAATTATTTACTCTCTTTCAAAAAATTTGTACCTTTCTGAGAACTGCAATTATTGCTGAGATTATATTATTATTTGTCTGTGTAAAGACATTATTTGCATTTGAAAACTTTAACATTTGTTTATAATATTGTGTTGCAGTTTGAATTCAGGATAAATAAAGACCCSGCATCTTTCCACAATAGACTTCTGCAGCATGATCTGGAAAAAAACCACTCAGGAACACAAGGTAATATTCGATAAGGTTTGGTTTGTTTGTTTTTTTATCTCTTTTGTTGTTTCAATAGGAAAGAAAGTTTGTATCATGATTAGAAAAGTGAGAATGACAGCGTTTCCTACTTTGCTACAGTAATTCAGTGTAATTACTGTTGCATTATGTGTTGAACCCTCTATCCTTCTGCTGCCTTGTTCACATGGTTTTGTGCTTCGTTTTTTCCCCCTCATGGAGGAGCATTTTTTTCTTCTACCTACAAAGCCACAACTTATCAAGTGCCCTACTGTACTTTCCCTCAAAAGCCACACAGTTCTCTAATGTAACGTTGTATTGGATGTTTAATATTTTAATATATTTAGACAAGATCAGTTCCTAATTTAGAGCCCTGATATTAAGAGAAAGTTTTTATTTCGTTCTTGTGTGCTCTTGGGTTTGCAGAGCAAGTTGTTGGTGATGTCACTGCTAACTGTGGTGAGGACTGGAAGAGACTTGAAACAGCATTTCTTGCCATGCTGCTGCTGCTTGCCTGTCACATAAAACAGKGATTGGTTAGAGCAGAAGATCAATTTAGTTGTCATGGCAACTCTTTATTCATTCTGGTAAAAAATGAAGGCCAGGAGCCATTTAGAATGGGTTGATTTTTAGGGATATTATACAACTTGTGGAGTAAATGTATGTCTTCAGTGTGGTTTTGTTCYCGGTGCAGGAGACCAAAGGGTATTAAGTCCTTTGGTGTGTAATGAGCAGCTGCTCTATCTCCCAGTACCATCCAGCRTGACAGAACTTTTGGGTTTGGAGTCGAAACAGAGTACAGGTTCTTTATCAGGACTTGGCAAGACTTCTRGTCACAACCCTACAAAATCCAGACCCTGACAAAGCAGCCACAATTTTAGTTCACATGCTTCAGGTAACAGTGGAAACTTCTCATTAGTCTGTCTCTCTTAACGGGTGCCTCACCAAAGGTGTTTCCTTGTGCTCCCTTTGGGTGTTAAGAGAGGTCAGCAGACCATTGCCAGGAACCCAGTAGAATTTTTTTTTTTTTTTAAAGGATATAATATTGGTATTTAAACAGAGGGATTTTATACATCTTTCTTTAATGAAAGAGCAGCAATGGGCATCGTTTACACATATCTTTAGGAAAATGACAGTAGAAAAAAAAAAGTCACTTTACTGCCATCCTGTCCTGTTTCAGATTGATGTCTAAATTTCTGGTCTTAAGTTTATTGGCTTTAAAACCTGTGACACAACTAAAGTAAGACTTCTGCAGCAATGTTAATTGATTTAAWTTTTTTTGGTCTCTCTTTAACAGTTTTGATTTTGAAGGATGCATAGAGAGTGTTGTTAGAGTAGCTGGTGATAAAGTATTCAAGAGTAATACTGAAAARATTCTAAATTGGCTGACAAATTGTTTTGCTTAAATAGGTACCTCRGGGTATATGTCAGACAATAATGGACTCACTGTAGTAGTAAAAGAGTTGTCTAGTTCATTAAAGAATTTATGTTTTTTCCTGTGAACGTATTTGATTATTTGAAGGAGGAGGGGAAAAAACCCACCAAGCACATAGAAGTCGAGCCTATTTTTTGTGGTAGTGTGCATGCACAATGATCTATTTCTGAYCAATATTTTTCAGTGGATCATTTTCCAAACATACCAAAGCTCATAGAACACATTTGCTGATTAATTTTGTAGGTATTTTTAGATAATCTCCCTTTCTTCCTCTTTTATTAATGAAATGCATAAGGATGAATAATTTTGTTTTMAAGGACTGCCTGCTTCTTGATAATGGAGTGAAATACCATACCAATAATTACTAGGTATTGCATGTGCTTGCCTTTGAAAGACTTTGCACTTGTTTGTGGCTCAGTGAGACTCAATGTTTTGGTGCTTTATTTTCTAGTTTTATCAACATCTATTTCATCTGTGTCTTTAAATTCATCTTAAGTTAGTTAATATCATCTTTAAGTTCRGATAATGAAATTGTGAAACAATTTTACAATCTTATGTTAAAACATCATTGGGTAATTCTAATCAAAGTAAAGACATTTACAAAATATCTGCTTACAAGAAATTGTTGGAAAATCTCAGAAAGTAAAGGAATGGATGTACTTTGGAAAGAGAATGTAGAGGAATATGGTTGTAAACAAATAAGAGCAGGAAAAAGAACTGATRAATCATAGTAGTGAATGGAGGCAAGAAGCATTTTCATGTACTATCTAATGTTTTACTTTTAGAAGGGAAAATGTTGCTTTTTTGTAGTTCATGAAATGAATCTACAGAGAGATAGCTCATGCACTCTTTGTCTGATTTTCTAACAGATAACACAAATTTTGGGAGCAGTTCATCAATAACATTTCCTGTATTGCAACGTACTGCTGAAGAAAAAATACTGAACTCTGACAGACTTACCCTGGAAAGGTGAGAGGGTGATGGAGCACACACAGCAGAGCCTGAGACTCCTGGGGTAAAGGGACCAGAATGACCAGTGCCCCRCTAAGGGCTGCAGTCATGATGGGCTTGGGTTGTTGGGTTTTGCCTGTGTGTGTGTGTGTTTGAGGGAAGAATTGTGTCCCATGAGAAATTCTGTGTGAGTGCCCTTGTGATGAATATACCCATASAGCAGTCCTCCAAGGCAGGCAGATTTCTGATCTGATAGAGTGTTCTGGTGATAGCTAAAGGAAAACTTAACAAATTGTGAGGCCTTATCTGTTGGAATTCAGTGTGGTCACAATATTAAACTTCCATGTAATTTCCATSTAACAGGCAAATCTCTGAGTGGAGAGGTGTTCAGAAAATTTTGGAAACATTTCCACTATGTTTTCATGCTAACTCTTTAATCGGTAGGAGTTACTGCTTATCTACGGAATTTAATTAGCAAACCTAATTAATGTTACCTTCACCAAGATAATATACTTTCCTCYATTCAGTCAAAGTGGGTGAGCAGAAGGTGAATTACTGATTTGTTACTTAATTGTGTATTCTCTTTTTTCTTTTCCAGGCAAAAACTGACAGTGTGCCCAATTATTGATGGGGAAGATCACCTTCGTCTTTTGAATTTCCAGCATAACTTTATAACTCGTATCCAAAATATTTCTAATCTTCACCATCTTGTTTTCTTAGATTTATATGATAATCAGATTGAAGAAATAAGTGGGGTTTCAACTTTGAGATCCCTGAGAGTCCTTCTGTTGGGAAAGAACAGGTAAAAATAATTAAACTAATGAAGGCACTCTACTTCCCAAGGTGTATTAGCTGTGATTTATCATTGTTTCTGTTACTTAAGGTTTTCAGTTTGTGATGTTGCTGTCATGCCAGTGAAACCAGCCGTAAGAGTTGCTAAGTATCAGGGATCCCACTGAGGAAGCACAAGGATTTTGTGTGTCATGYTCTTCAAAACTTCCTTTCTTAAGCAAAACTAAAGCTCTAAAGTACTTCACATGATTCCCTTTAATCTTCTGTTCTGATCTGTTATTAAATATATGTTCTTAGATTTGTGTGGCAAGTGGGATACCTTTTCACATCTAGTAAAGTATTTGTTGATTATTTATAACCTATAAGAAGTATTTCTGCCTGACTTATTTAGCTGGAGAAAATATCAGACAGATGAGTCATGCATTTTATTGCTTATTTATTGCTTTAGTCCTCTAGCCTTTAATTTTAATAATTTAATACATGTATCTGTGGAATTGCTCACACATCTAAGGGTTGTGCTCTGACTTTACTGAACATAAGAAAATAAAGAAAATTAATGAAGTGAGAGCTGGTGACCCGATTTCAGTTGTGTGCAGATTATAAGGAAGCTACCTCCTAACTGAGCCTGTATTAAAAACYGATAAATTTCAATAGTGCAGTATGTTACTAGAGCTAAGAGCTTTCCTATTGAAAATCTCACCTGTGGAAATCAATTTTATTTGTAGTAAAATACTGGGGCATGGGAAATACAAATTTAAAGTGCTTTGAGGAATTCTTTTCCATATGATAACCACCCTGAGTGCAATTTATCTTAGAAGTATGGTGTGGAGGTGGTTAGGACTTGACATACTTGTGAGTGGTTGCACGTCAGACACAATTGTTAACAACTTGTTTTCAGCCTGATCCTTGTGTGCTCTTTGATTTGTCTTGAAGCAAATGCTTAATACACATTTAATGTCCGCAGCCAGTAGATGATGCTGTTGGGTATAYAATAGCCTAGGTTTGGAATCTGACAAAATATGACAGGACAGAGAAATTTTAAGACAGTGAAGTTGTTTTAAACAGTGGAGCAAGTATTCCATCCTTTTCTTTCTAGCAGAGCCACATAAATGCTGCTGCTATTGAATTATTGACAGTCAGAAAGGAAGGTGATAGTCTTTAGGCATACTCATTTATCTGTGAATTTTTTTATGGTTCAAAATTTTGTTATTTTTCTGTTACTCTTGGTAGTCAGGAAAAAAGGTTAAGTTTTGTATTGGCTGGAAAATGAAAAATGCTTTTAACCTAATATAAAAAATTAATTGTCATAATTGAAATCTTACAGAATAAAGAAGATCTCAAATCTGGAGAACCTAAAAAACCTTGATGTTTTAGATCTTCATGGAAATCAGGTACAGTACAATAAYTTGAGTACTTGGTTTGTAGTGTAGGCATCATGTGTTTGCTGTGTCTTTTACCAAAGTACTGTTTTGTGAAAGGGAACTGGTGGCAAATTTTGCAACTCTTGAGGTCACAGAAATCAATAAATGAATGAAAGGCATCACGATGTTTATTTGAATCTTTATATTAAGTCTCTTGAATAAAATGCTGAGTCAGCTGAGTATAATGGCACTCACACCTATACAATAATAACCTACCACAAATAGTTGTGGGGTAGTTATAGTGGCCAGTCTTAGAAGTCATGTAACATTTTAAAATATAATTGATTGCTGATTCTACTGTTGGTGATCTTACAAAACCAATTTCCCTACATATATGTAAAAGAAAATACAAAAGCAAGTTAGTGTTRTAGGGCCTTATTGTTGTAAGTGCTGCAATAAATTTGTGGCTGTTTTGAATAACTTGAGTCACACAATGTGYRCATTGTACAGTGGCAGAGGCAGTCYAGGACCATATGATGGCATTGCCCTTGGAGTCTTGGCCACCTCCAAACATACTTATTCACATGAACAAGTGTTCATGTAGTTATAATCCTTTCTGTATTACTGGTGGAAATTTGGAGGGGGTTATGTTTCTGATAAAAATACTTGCAGAATGAAGATGSAGCTGTTGCAGTCAGCACACCTTCACAGCTTGAATGAAGGAATCACTAATGGAAATGAAACATGTCTTGCACAATTATTGCAAGTGATTGTGATGTAGATCTGACTTTTTGTCTTTAAATATCTGTATAACCCTCTTCACAATAATTACAACTTTACTGGGAGTTCTKGGCATAATGCCCTGCTGGTTATTTYTAGATCACCTTCATAGTGATAGGCTTACCTTGATTTGTTATGAGAAACAAATTAACAAATYACCCCATGTCAGGAAGTAATGTTAAATCTTGGAGTATAGTAAGTTATTTTGTTTTTCAGAATGTTTTCATTATAAATGTACATGTGAAGGGCACAAATGTTAGGAAATTGAGTTACTTATTTCCTTTTTTGGTGGATTTAGTTATTTTTCATGTCAAGACAAATAAAGACTATGAACTTACCTTGCATAATAAAGTTACCTTACTCTTCCTTTCTAGTTCAAAGAGATGTAAGGTTTTCTGTTTAAGTTCTCTTTTTCCCCCAGTCTTTGAGAAATCGTTTTTTTTAGGCACAAACTTCTTTTCATTAATCTCAATTTTTTTTGTAAAGATGCAACTTTCATTTGTGCAATTTTAGTATTGATGAGTGGTTATGTGGTGCATAAGTCTTTTTCTGAATTCTATTTCATAGCAAGGTATTCAAAGATATAAGCAAATGAGAAAATAAAATAATGTTTTTATTCTCTGTGTACGAGTAGGCTTTGTCCTGTGTACTAATTAGTTTTTGGTATTATCAAAGTATTACTTGAAACATCCAAAAGGAAGTGATAATAGTTTGTATTGTTCCTTACTTAATAGTCCATTAGAAAAGCTGGTGTGCCTTCCTGTGTGCATGCATAATTGAAACAGGCAAATCAGTAGAGCTAATCTTATAGCTCAGCAAAGCGGTAAAGGGTGTCTCTATATGTTGCTGATTAAATCATTATCTTTGCAATGGTAGTAAAATACCAGGATTAATATTCTAGACTGGTATTCTAGCTGGGCAGACATCAGCAGAGGTCTGTGCTCTTCATGCCAACCCTCTGCTCTTGGGGTTGTTTTGATAGGTCTCTCTGTCTAAATATGTTCATCCAAATAGTAGTATTTTCTGTTCCTCTTCCTGTAATGTTTTTATATAAAATACACATAAATGGATAGTTTAATTAGCAGTTGAATCAATAGTAGGTTTAAGATACATTTAATTTTGGTCTTTCTATCTACTTTTGTATACTTTTAAATTGAGAAATTGCTGAAATATTTCTTACAACAGCATATTCCAGTCACAGACTTTCRGGGACACAAATATGTGTATGTATATATGGAAATTACCAACAAAATGGGACATTCTCCAACTGTTAAATAATGGCTACCTTACCTCTTTCACAGATCACTAAAATAGAAAACATTGGTCATTTAAGTGAACTGCGAGTGTTAAACCTTGCCAGAAACCTCCTAACTGTTGTAGAAAACCTGAA
Organism: Malurus melanocephalus; assembly: GCF_030028575.1. Classification (NCBI taxonomy): domain Eukaryota; kingdom Metazoa; phylum Chordata; class Aves; order Passeriformes; family Maluridae; genus Malurus; species Malurus melanocephalus. The sequence goes on along the minus strand of NW_026623392.1, from coordinate 1,225,639 downwards.
TGGCCTGGATTCGCTCACAGAGCTCAACCTCCGGCATAATCAAGTCTCCACTATAGTAAGGAGCAAAACTCTTCTCCTTTTCTTTTCTCTTCTCTTTTTCATTTCTTTTTCCTTGTTTTTGACAAAATGCCCTATTACTGTAACTTGTTTAAACCATTTCAGTGTTTCAGATTTGAGGGATCTTGTGTTTCCCCATATTGTGTTGCTTATGTTGTTCCACTGCAATGCTTAATCCTACAACATAAAAGTGAAACAAACACATTCAAATTTGGTGTTATTTTCTTTAAATGTGATCAGGGAGACTAGACCTTAAAAGGTGCCTTCCAACCCAAATGATGCTATGATTCCATGATGAATTGTAGTGCTTAAAATCTTGAAAGCTCATGGTGTTTCTCTAGTGGAGGGAAGAGGTTCTAAAAAAGCTTTGTGGTTCTAACATACAAATWTAGATACTCTTCTTCTATACAAGTTTGTGCTCTAGAAACTAATCCTCTTAATTTCTCTAGGTTGGCTAAACCATCAGAACATTTTAAATTTCAACTTAATGTTGCTGGGGCAAATACCAAGACAATAGGTATTGATTGTAAGAGCAGAGTTTCTCAATGCAAGTTTTAACCCAGCATTTTAAGTCTTCATACTCTAAAAATTGAGCTTTTCACCTGGCAATTGGAGCTTAGTTCAGGTATGGCAAGTGGATTATTTGAACAAGAGTTTTTTAAAATAAAACAGTTTACTTAGATGGCTACCTTTTTCTGGCCTGCATGATTCTTTAATTCTTGGTCTCCTGCTGCTGCTGCTGAGCCTTTCTTTTCTTGAATTTCTGCTACTTGCCAAATAGGAGTTGTTTTTACATTTCAAAAATAAGAAATGTCTGCTCACTGCTGATTCTGTTGCTGCACCTTCCCCTGTGTCAGTGATGTTACCAAAAATTCTCTTTGCTGGTAGCCTCTGCCTTCCCGCTCCTCTCAGGTGCAGCTTGTATTTTCTGCTTCGTTTCTGCTGTCACAAGTGGAGAGTCAGCATGAAATTTAAATTAGTGACTTACAGACTTGGACTCAGTGCTGTATCTCAATGTGTTACTATTTCCTGGCAGAGCCAATGTTTCAGAAGATTATGTTCACTTCAGGGAAACACTTTATTTTGCTTGTTGGTTTTTGGGTTTTTTTTTGAGTATTGTTGCTGTTTGTAGTTTTTTTTTTAATTTTTTTAAATTCTAATAAAATACAGTTTTGTGAGTGTGGATTTTTTTGTTTTTCATTGAATGGTAGTTTTAACAAGTACAGCACTAACTCTGTTTAAATCTATTRTACATTATACTGTCTATAAGTAAATATTGATCCTAAAATAAAATATTTTTTCTTATGTTAATTATTGATGTTGTCTTTTTCTCTGTGTACAATGATGTGCATGTGTTTTATATTTGTTTTATATTGGTTTTACTTTTAAAATGAAAGATACATTTTTTTTTATGTGTGGAAATTCAGATTTTGCTGCAATAGGAAATTACTGAAAATGCAGAGATATGGAAAGAAATATATCATTCTATGGAAAGAATATCCAAGATAGGTTATTTCTGGAAAACTTGAGTAGCTGAGGGAGGGGGCTTATATTTCTTTAAGATGAACTTTAAGTTCATATGATTGACTGTACAGGTGGAGGAGATATTTTAATCATGATATTGTTATGATGTATTACTGAGCTGCAAAATATTCACTCCTAAGCTCCTAAAAAGAATTTGGTTGCTGTGCTTTAGTTACTCGGTTACTATGACAACGCTGGCATTATGAATCAAGCTTTTAAAACTTGATTATTCCTTCAAATGATAGGATCTAAACTAATTTTAAAAAGCTTGCTGTTTTAAAATAATTAATAAAATTAATCTGATTTAAATAACTTTGCATTTTTTTTATGAGCCTTCCTTATTTTTCACATACTTTCCCCGCATCTCCCCCAAGTGTATTAATCTTGTGTAGGAAAAATTATCTCATTTGTCAAACAAAATAAGGTTTCATACTGAACTCTCTACCCATTGCAGTTCRCTGTATTGAGTAACTAAAGTTACCCATCTGGGTAGCTGTTGGTTTGAGCAATTCAATCTACAATCATCCCTTACAATCCACTGGCCTTGGACTACCAGTTTAGGGACTGGTTTTTGTCTTTGAGCTATTCACTGCAGACTGAAAATCCTTGAATTTTAACCAGGTGTTTTTGTAAGAATGGACTGTATTTGATTCAAAGCTGCAGGTTTTGCAGGCACAGTCCTGAGACTTGGTTTATAGCAGAATCATCTTACAGGATTGAAGTGTATCCAGAGTCTGACTATTCAGAAAGATAGCAAGCAGAATAAATGGTTAGAAAGTGTCTTCTGTGGCAGCAGAAGTACAGATCAATACATACCATGAGTTATGAAATATCTGCTTACTTTCCTTCTAGTTGTGAGGTAGGGCCTCTGTTAGGAAGATAATCTATAGGTTTTTTTGAAAGACTGATCTACTTTGCTTTGAGGCAGTAGAAGTTTAGAATAATGGGTTTTGTCATCTGCAGCTTGATCTTAGATTTGAAATAGGACTGTTTGAGGTGTTCACCATCTTTTCAGGATCAAACTCCTGGCTTCTGTCCATCTCACTATAAGACAGTATCAAAACTGAAGTAGCTGGTGGCTTTTTTTTTAACAATCCTACCAATTGCTGTCACACCCATGAGACTTGCAACATGTTTTACAAGAGAGCAGCATATCATGCTTCTTATGAAACTTTATCTTGAGGGGAAATGACTTTGTATTCCCCAGTGATGAGCTGAAACCATTGCTGCTTAAGCATTACTGTGCACAGCCCTATAGTGCCTGTCCTCATGTGTGTATCCACCTGTACCACGTGTACCCACCCTTTTAGGCCTCAACACTGAGTAGCCGTAGGGACAGAGGAAATGTCCAGATGTAACTCTGTTGTGATGGTCTGATCTGGGTGGACTCAGAACAGCTCTGAACCAGGAGTTTTATAACTGCAGSCTTGGTCACATGTTGTATCCAGCAGTGTCTCTCAGCAGCTTTGTTAGCTTAGATTTGGTGTTTCATTAATAGGAGCTATGGGGCTTGTTTGGAGCTGCCTTTGCTTACCTGTTTGGAATGAACTGTTGGCTCTGGAATGCTGTGTAGACATGTCACAAATCTGCTGGAGGGAGGAAGGGTTATAGGCTAAAATCAAAACACTGAGCTCTGATGCTCCTTTCCCAGGTTTGTGTCCAMTGTTTCATTTAGGAGTATGGCCAGRGTAAGRRTAAGGAGAYGCAGACTTAGAGCTGAGGGTYTGGGTGTGCAGCCTGAATGGTCTGTGAATCACTGCACACTGTGCTGTCTGTCTGGTGTGGATTTCTATTTCAAAAATGAAGTTTGATCTTATTTGCTATGTTTCATCTTACTAAWATTTGAGCTATTTGCTATTTAGAGGTTTCTGCAAAGGTCCTTATTGTCAATTTAATTTTGCCACTTTCTTGTTCTGGAAACTCATTCCCTCTTCTAAATGTTAATTGTTAAGGTTGTAAAGGTGACAGAGTCCTTCAGATCATTCTCTGACAGGAGAATCACTGCTGTTTGACAGTGTGAATTGCACTGCTGTATTGCACTTCAAACACCTGATTTCAGCAAGCTTTTTTTTTAAATTTTTTTTTTGTGTTTATCCTGCAGCTTAAATGCTGAGACAGCACCTTGGCTTATTTCCCAAAAGCTTGTTCAGAAAGCAGCAGCAGCCGTATCCTCCTTTCCTTTAAGATCATTTGCTTTGCAAGTGGTGCAGCGTGTTCTGCAGAGTGGGATCTGCACTGAAACACTCCCTTGCAGTCTGCATTAGGGAGAGATGGAGCTGCACGTTCAACACAAAACACTGTTGCAGCCAGGTTACAGCATTTAGAAATGAAAGCATTTCATCAGGCYGAGTAAAGAGGCTCAAGAGCCAGTTCCAGCTGCTGAATTTATGCCTATCTTTTCCTTCTAGAAAGATGTGGATACTTTGCCCTGTCTCCAGCGTCTCTTCCTCAGCTTCAACAATATATCTAGGTAAGGGGAATAGTAATTTACTTCCTATCAATAATTTGAAGTATCCCAGAGCTGTATTTTTTGAAAATTTAAATTCAAACACTGTGAGTACAGATACTGTTCCCCCCCAATGTAACTGATAAAAACATAATCAAGACATTGAGTATTTTCTACTTTAARCATAAAAATTCTTGTAGCCCTTTGGATTTAAATGTAGTTGTACTATGAGTATTCTACCAAGAAACTTATTTTTAATTAAAAAATGATCATACTGTTTATAGTGGTCAAAATGAAAAGTGGTTTTGTAAATACACATAAATGTTGTTTTTCTGTTAACCTAGTTGTCTGTTATGCAAGGTACARTTTATATTTAACATTCCATCACTGTATTTAGGGAGTTATGCAAACTGCTGAGTCAGATTCTGCTTGCTATGGGTAAATTATTTCATGCTTGTATTTTACTTGTCCGTGTATTAATAAAGTCTGAAAGGTATATTTGTGGCTCCCTTTCAGACCAGATGGCAGAAGCACAGTAGTTCAACTCACAAAGCTGGGCTTCTGTAGTTTCAAGTAACTAAGAGCATTTTGTTATAAATGTTTATTTTCTGTGCCTTTTCATATTAATGCATTTTTCAAGTCTGTCTTTATACTTGTGCCAGTATTTAAAAAAAAAAAAAAAGGAAAGTGCCTGCATTATCTTTAGTTTGGTATGTCCTTTTTTAATCCCTTGATCACCACCAGCTTTCTTTGTTTAGAATCAAATAATTGAATGTGGGATAGGGAAAGATGCTTTGTGTTCTGATTACTGGAAATGCCATGCTGTTCTTGTGGTATCTGCTTTCCTGTAATGTACTTAGTATGAGCTTTTATTGCAGTAGCTACTCAAACATTTGATGTTGACCTGCATTATGTTTTTTGCAGACAGCTCCAACCTACTTGYCTCTGTTCCTTGGGTCCTTAAAGTACAAATGCATTTTATGTCCTTAAATACTCATGGCAATTAAATGTTTAAAAATAATTCAGATATGAGTTGCAGGAGCCTTTCTTATGCTTTTCCCTTAGTTAATTTGCTAGTCTTTTTATTTTACATTTTAAATTGGTATAGGGAAGAGGGGAAGGTTAGCATTTTGCTTCTCTTGAATCATTTCCAGAACTGGGACTTGCCTTTTGTTTCCTGCTTTCTAAAAAAAGTCTCAGGTTGGCAGGAGCGAAGAGGGGACTGCAGTAGCTTGGCTCCCTCGCTGTCAGGGAGCATCACTGCAGTCAGGGAAGTTGCTGTGTCTTTTTATGGACTTGGTGTATTTTGTGTAGTGTTCTGACTGCTTTCTCATATYGTTCTATGCAAATTCATGTTATTTTTACAGTATTCAAAGAAGAAAAAGTGTTTTGGATTTTCTGTGAGGTTTTGATAGATTTCTCAAATTTTGTGATCAGTAGCTTCCTTCTTGGTACTATATAAAAATTTTTGTCATTTATTCATTGGGACTTTAGTTGACCCATTGCTAGATCTTGTCTTAGCTTTCATGTAGGCTGCAAATATTTATCTAGAACACATATGGAAATATATAATTTAGTTTTAATTTGCAGTTGGAATAGGTATAAAAAGACCTTAATGTTAAAAAAAAAGATACTTCTCCTCTATAAATTTTGTATATGCATGTGGGTACATAGGTGGATGGGTAACTTGAGCTTTTTATTTACCAGCCATAATTTTAAAACACACAAATGAAAAACTTATTTAGATCACATTTAGCTTGGATTTTTTGAATAATAATCTGTTGCTACATATAGCAGTTTCGAAGGCTAAAACCCTCTTTAATTCCTGATTTAGAGTTATGTAGTAGGTATGTTTTTTATCAGGAAAATGATTCAATGTACAAGTATATTCTTGACCAYCTGTGTTCTGATGCTTGTCTTGTTACTCTTTGAACTGACTGAAGAAGTTCTTTGCATCCATAACACCACTGAATTGCTGTGCTATATCTGAACATTCCTACACCCCTTTTAAAAGGTTTTGTGTGCTTTTGAGTCACTTAACCAGGCTTACTCTGTGCCACATGGTAATTTGAAAAATTAYTTTCCTAAAACCAGCTGTCTCTATATGACTGAATTTTGTTTGACAAGCAAATTGGTGCACAAATACTGCAATTAATTTATCTGTAGGTGCAGCGAAAAAAGCCATGCACATGGAAACAAACAACAGAATTGCCAGAACTTGAATCTATTCATTACAATTTCATTGCAGTATTTTATTAATGTTCATTTAAAAAATAGCATTTCTGAGGTAATGCTTCCATGGGAAAATGTTCTTRTTGCTATTTTTGTGTCAGTGAAAATCCTTGAGTCTTACATTGACACATACTGACATACTGAATTAATATTTCAGTAAAAGACTCGGGAATGCCATTAAAAACTGTCACTATTTAAGGCATGAGAATCTATCATGGGTTTAATCACAATGTTCTTTTTACCACATGCTTCAGAGGAGGGCTCAGAATGCTGCTGCTTCTCTGCAGAACTTTTAGTAAAAAAGGATGTATTGGTAAGATAATATAGCTAAAACTGATCTTGATGCTGATAGGAAACAAAGGAAGTCCTTTTTCTGGCTTCAGCCCAAAAAATCTTAGCAGTACAAACTGAAGGTGTTTGTACCTGATGGCTGAAGGCAATGTCTATATATAGAACTGGTTACAAAGAAGTGGGAAAAATCCCATTTTTAATTTGTCATGTGGCACAGGGAAGAGACTGCAGTAATRTTTTCAGGAAAGATATGCCACTGAGATTCAGAGAGAGAGTTATTGCTCATATTTGAACACATGAAACAGGGAGAGACCATATTTTAGTCTCATAAARGAAATACAGATTTTCACAGTTACCCTGCTGTCCAAGTCAGCATTATGTTAGTTTTTGCATTTAGTCCAGMCATATGAAAAAAGTTGGATACAAGCTCATGTAATTCTTTTTCTTCATCTGGTTGCTGAATTGGGAACCTGAGAGAAGCAATGTTCTTAGCCTAATAATTTTTACTCAGCAAGATGCAAATTTACAAATGCATTATTAAATGCTTGAACAAAAGCAGGTCAAGAGGGGATGAAAGGTTGCTGGTGGTGACATCTGTCATCATAGGTAGTTTTGTATAAATATGGAAAAACACAAGTTTTGTTCTTTGACAGRGTATTTTTAGAACACATAGTTCTCTCTCAGGTGTTCTGTCAGACTGTGGTATGTTGCCTTCCTTGTCTATGCCAGAGCTTTTCCCTTGGTGCAACATGCTTTTAAAAATTGATGGAAATGTGTAGAGCAGGAACAAYTGTCTCCCTAAACAAGCAGGTTATAACAGAATATAAATGGTCCTGTGTCCTGTGAATGTGTACCACTGGTGCAGGCTGAGCTCTGCTGTTTAGTAATTGCCACATTCTGATAAGAGGGAGGAGAAGTGGCCTTGTAGCCCCTTGGCAGAGGGGAGACTTGGATGCATGACTTGGAGCATGCACAGAAGATGGAAAACTGAGCTATTCTGAAAACATTTCCAGAACACACTTTCTGATAATTTTTCCCAAATTTGTGATTTATTTCAGTGTTGCTGAAATGACAGTTTTAGTAAAGATAATTTACCTAAGAAGAAGAACAGGAAGGARAGGTTGTTGTCTCCTGCAGGAGAAGGTCTTTTGGAAAGAGAATCAGACATTCCACTTGAGAAGATTGACTGACACAGTCTGACACAGCATCATCCCGAGCTGTTTTCTATTTCCTAAGCAGGTTAAAGGCTCCTTTGTGGTGAGCAGAGGCTGGAGGAGAGCCTGGAGCTGTGGCCCCTGGTTCCTGTCGAGTGGTCACCACTGGGCTCTGTCCCAGCACTCTGCATGCTGGGAAGCAGACAGAGCTTGGTTATAAACTCTGCAATCTCTTTGGGAATGGAGCACATTAAAGCTTTGCTTGGCTTAGGATTGGGATACCAGTGTGACAAATACACTGTATGAAGTTTTCTGCATGCAATTTCTAAAACTCTGAAAAAGATACGAAAGCAGTTATTTTTCTCTACTGTTTCTTTCTAAAATTGAGCTGCTAATAGGGCAGCTGAAAGCAGGATAAAGCAARCACATCTGTTTTTAGCTCTGCAGTGAATGTTCTGGTATGCTGAAGCAGTGAGAATTTCAAAGCACAGCAGTATGTRTAAGTGGAAGATCTTGAAAACACACTAGCAAGCTTTCAACTTTTCTGTCATTTTCTGAAGAAATCGTTTCTATTAAAAACGTGTAAATCATATGTAATGAAAGAARTACTGTTTGGTTAAATGTTTGCTGGTAAGTATTTGGAAGAAATATATTTAATGCTTTTAAATATAGTTGCACTTGAAAATAATTTTGAAGATCAAAAATTTTCACATTTTTCAAGCAAAATGTGTTCCAGCTCAATGGAGATTCAGATTTTTTTTTTTTTTCTTTTCCTAACATGTTTGAATTTGCCTTACTAACTTCTGTGTCATTTGGGAAGATTATCTTTTATCTTTAGGATGTATTAAGTGTGTATTTTAAGTAATATGTTAGCCTGATCTTCCAAAAACGTGTTTCCATGTGCTGTTTTTGGAAAGGAAATGGGATAATAAAAAGAAGCAGAAAATAATAATCAAGCCTTAACCACGTGTACAAAACAGCCAGCTCTTCAGAAATCCTAAGAATTTTCCCTGTCTATGTCACAATCTACACATAGTTAATTTTCCAGTGGTTTTTAGGTAGTTTTCACACACTAAGCACAAAGGCAGTAATATCTTTCTCTTGACTGTCACTTTTCTGCAGTGCCCTTTGTGGTACAGTGCAGGAGCTGCTTGCATGCTGTGCTAATTGCATGAAAACAGCTATTGCCACTTCCCTCAATGACAGCCTTCGAAAGGGACATCTGTGCTGCACATGATGGCTGATCACTGAGTTCAGGGCTTACTTAAGCTTTGACTTGACTTAAGRCACACTTGACTTTTGAAGGCCAAAGGACAAAAGGATGGGTGCACAGTATGCATTTGTACATTGTTTGGGAGTCTTACTTATTGCCATAACTGTTCAGCTTTTCAAAAATTWAAATCCAGTTAAATAGTTCTCTTTTGTTTCAAAATACTATTTATCTGAGCTGCTTTCTTTTCACATTTCATCTTCAATGAAAGGAACGCTATACGGGGTATACATCTCTAAATGCATTTTACATGGGKCAGTTATTTTTGTCAGGTAACCAAATCTGATGTTGTAAGAAGCCAGCAGGTTAGAGTTTGTAGACTGAACTCAGAGCCATGGACAAATCTGTTTTGGAGATAATATAACAYTTTGGAGTTGTTTCASTTCCAATATTGATGATGATGCAAACATCTAGGATCATTCTGTGATATTTGTTGTTGGCTTATTTTCCTTCTATCTTCCATATTTTTCATGCTGTCTTTGATGATGAATACACCTTGTATTTTTTTTTAATATGAATCTATATGTATCATATTTTAGCAGAAGGTTGCGTAAATAGTCCTGTAGTTCTTATTCTGCATTTYCTTTTACCTGTATGTGAAGGGACTAAAAAGTTTAACAGCAGCAGCTGCTCTTATTTCAGAATATTTATATTTATCATACACAGTATTGATGGGTGGAAGTRTTTCAGTACAGTTAAATATTTTGTTCTGTCCTTAAGAAACAAAATCTTCCATCTCAAAATTATTCTTACTCTATGACATTAAAACTTTAAACTCTTTTGGTTACAGTTTTGAGGATATTCTGTGCCTTGCTGATTCCTCATCTTTGTCAGATATCACCCTTGATGGCAATCCAATAGCTCAGGAGACATGGTACAAACACACTGTTCTCCATCATATGATGCAGCTCCGACAGCTAGATATGAAGAGAATCACAGTAAGAAATTTCTGTTTTCATCAAGTTTAATAGATACTTAAAATCAGAAGTAMAATGTAGGGTTTTCTGTGTATCTGTGCGTATTAAAAATACAATATTTTTATTAATTTATTGTGTAATTGAATGCTGTAAAGACATTACAACAATTAAAACTTTAGTCCTTTTCTTCAGTATAAAGTAAKGGCTTGCTTTTTTACTTCATTTAATATGTTTATCTTGAAGTGCTAAAACTCTCCAGCAGCAAATGCTGTGTATTCATCTGCCATGTGACATGAGACAGTCTGCAGAGCTTTTCAYAACAAATCAGCAAAGACTGTCAGGAAAGTTGTAATGCAGCTGAGAAGGAACAGCGTATTTCTTCCAAAGGAGTGCTCTGCTTGCCCTAAAATTGCTGCAATTGGTATCTTTTCTGTAAGAATTTAATTGGTTTCTTTACTCAGCCTCCCTAGGGAAATCTGGTGATGACAGTTTGTGTGTCTGTATTTCTGCCTTGCTAACCTACTCCCCCTGATCATTTCTGTTTTTGCTGCTCACATTTATGTAACCTTGATAAAGGAGAGAGGATTTGCAGACAACTCAGTCTCCTAAGGTTGTTTGACTGCTTGAAAATCCAGAGGATGAAGGACCATCACTAGGGTCATACCATAAAGCTGCCTATTTTCTCTTTTAATACAGGAATTAAAAATCTTGCTAATTCTTCTATGTCTGCTCCAAAGTGATGTGTAAGCAGCAAGTGTTAGTGTCAGCCTTTCTGACCAGGTGCTGATACATGCACACACCTTCTTTTAAATGCTCCTTTGCTTTGTGAGAAGGCTGTACTGCATTGCTAATTGCGGCTGTTGCCTTGCCACAGTGCCAATTAGGAAAAAAACCATAACATGTATGTGGAAATTATTACTTTTAAAAAGAAAGGGCTTTTGGGATATGAGAGTGTTGCTCCCAGCATTGAAAATATTCAATATTTGTTTGTTCACAGATATACTGAGCATCAGGGGGTTTTGTATGTTGTGACTTTATACTGACTTATTAATTGCTAATTACTTTGCTTTTAAAAGCTTCTTTTATTGGTATTATTTTGGAAACTTGAGTTGCATAAAGAAAAGGTCTCTCCATCTCCCCACCTTTACCCTTATCAAGAGGGAATGGATCCTGGTAGAAATATCAGTGATGGGAAAAACTATAGAAAAGGCTCAAACTCCTTTTTAGGCTCTGTGGGATCTGTATGCAGAAGTGCATATCTGTATCGAGAAACACACAGCCATGGGAAGAACTTAATATGGGTTTGCACCTTGTTAAACATCAGAAAGTTAACCATAAAGACAAAAAGCCATAGAAAACCAGGCTTCACTAGTTGTGCTGCTCATAAACCTACTTGCAAAAATAATGTGTTTTACACTCTTTATTTGCCTTCTGTTTTTTAACCTTTTGACATTTTTCTTCATGTAGAGGGTGCTGTATGTTTTCTCCAATAAAAACTGTTATCCAGATAATTGTATGACTTAAGAAACTGGGAATTTAAAAAAAAATTAATGAGTATCATGGGATTTGTGGTAAAATTAAAATGCTGGCAATCCCAAATCCAGCTATTCTGCCTAGTGCTGCAGCATGCTGTTGCCATCAGCTGTAAGGGTAGATCTAACCTGGTGGGGGAATGGACATGCAGTGTTAAGATGTAATTTTCTCTCATAGTGTAAGAAATGAAACTAAATTCTAATTACATTTATAGGATCTTTTCTTTGTCAGCCTGAAGAGCATTTAGGCCATGTTGAGCTTTGTCATTGCTTTATCTTGTAACAAACTGAGAGCTGGATGATGTTTTTTTTTTTTTTTCTGAGTGGGAATTCTTCACTGACTTGTTCTGAAGCCTTTCTGCTCAAGAACCGAGTTTTAAACCATTTGTACTTCTGCTTTTAACTTTTACTGAAGGATATTTTCAAAAGTTTATGGGAGACTTGAAAGCTTCATTCGTGTTTGGTTTCAAGARCACACACACTCTTTGGTGCCAGGTTTTTCCATATGATTCCCTGGAGAAAGGAAATCCTGGTGCAAAACTTTGGTGATGGCTGTCTCTGTCTTAGGGAATATTCAGAAACATAGAGCTGCCATGAAAATCAAAATCTCTGTACTTGGAATAAAGCATTTGTGCATTGTTRCTGTTCTAATACTGCTTAAATTGGAGCTGATTTGCCTTTATACAAGGGATTGTATTGTACCATGACAGCTCTTAAACCCTGATCTGTGTGGAAGCTGATGTCTGTGAAGAAGCTGATGTTTTCTTAGGCTMCCTCATTCCTAAGCCATTTTTGAATGTAAGATTCAAGCTCTCCAGCCACTGAGGCATGGAACTCAATGGTGGTGAAATCAGTGGAGACTAAGCACCTGTAATGAGCTTCACTTRTTCATTGTCCACACAAGATGATTTTCAGCTGAAAACCCAACCACTTTGTGTTGTGTATCTAAAGTATCAGCTCAAGAGAAATATTTTGCTTTCTTGACCTTTGGTAACTCAATCTAAAGGCTTAAAGACTGTGSAGGAGGCTGAATTACGGTGGCTGGACAGTTCCTGCCAGTAACTCACTGTTACACCTTTAACTCAGTTTCAAGGTAACAGGACTGGATCAATGGCTCCATGGAATGAACTTGTATGGGATCTTCAGTCAGAGCAGGCTCAGGTTGTATTTGTGATTATTTACCTTGGTTAACTTACCCTAATGGTTGTTTTTTTTTTTGGGTACTAAAGCTTTTTTGCCCTGTTTTGTAGTTTGAATTTTATCAGAAGTGGGCCTGCCCAGTGGTGCTTTTAGTTTAGGCGGGATCCATTTGTTTTCTTTCCCTCTTTTATAATAGTAAGCAGATATTGTCTGCAGACATRCAATAAAATATTAAAATATGATTGAAATATATGCATATGCCTTACTAAGGAGTTATATAACCAGGAACATTTGCTATCCATCACTTCAARTAKACTTTCTCAGGAGAATTTGCTAAGYGTATATGTATTCCTGTATGTGTGTGTAAATATGATATATAGTGCAAATTTTTAAAACATGTTGCCAAATTGAAAGACAAGCTGTGTCTTTTTAGAAGAAAAGAAGCAAAGCTTTTCATTTAGGTTTTATAGGCTTTAGAAGCTTAAAGTAAGAAAGCTGTGTTTGGTTTTGGTTATTTGCTTAGACATTTCATTGCTGATCAGGGAGTAGGTTCTATTGTTTTATCCAGAGTAGAATTCATTATTGTATTCCATCACTACCATAAAGCGTTCTGAAGTGTTTTGAGCGAGGGATCCCTAATTCTTTTTCTTTCCACTGGAATATAAGACACGTCAGTGTGATTCTGCGTGCCCCAAATGGTGTCATTTATTGCAAGGAGGCGGCGTTTCGGGGCGCTGCGGTGTTTCCCCGGGTTGCCGGCAGGGGGAGCCATGGGCGCGGGAACAGCGCCGCCGCCGCGTCCGGACAAAAACAAACGGCACAGGGCGAGAGTGGCAGCTCTGCCGAAATCCTTCTTCAAAGGAAGGGATGATAGTCAAAATGACTTGTGGAAAGGTTAGGTAGGGTTTTATTTCCTTTTTTTTTTTTTTTTTTTTTTTTTTTTGTTTTTTTTTTTTTTTTGTGGGTTTCTGGGGAATGTGTTTTTTTAAGATTGCTTACATGTGTTGTGTATGATTAATCAAGAAATGTGCGTGGATTTGATTTCCATAAAAGTGGATCTGATCCTTGGTCTTGATGCAGGGATTTTTTCTATCACTCTGCCCTTATGAATACTGAGTATAGCTAGGATGCATTTTATTTTTTGACTGAACTAACTTCTGTTAGAAAAGGAATAGTGTTTTTTAAATGTCTGCAATTAGGATAAACTCTTGATCAAGGTAAAAAGTCGTATTCGGTTAATACTCAGAATGTAATTTGCATGAGTTGATTTTGATCTTTGAATGAAGACTGTGTTGGTATGGAGGACACAGGACTGAGTTCACTGGGGGCAGCAGACCCTCCTGCATGAAACAGTGYCACATTTGGACTGGATTARGGGAAAGCGTTGGGAAGGAAGATGRAGTAAGAAGAGATTTGTAGAAGCTGAGAGAAAACTGATATAAGCAACTTTATGGATGATTGCCTTAAAGCTTGGGACAAAACTACAGCAAGTTGTTTTGAAAGGAATAAAATTAATGAAGGTTAATTTTCTATTGAGGCAATTTTTAAATATAGTTCTCACCTCCCCCCAGTGAAACACAACACCAGCTCAGTTAATTTGAAACTGAGTCTCTGATGAATGGCCAGATGTTTTCTGCCAAATAGAATTGATAGTTTCTGCTTCCTCTTCCTTGGTGGTAAAACTAGCTTACATTTCTCTTCTTTCTACATACCAATTTAATATAACCAAATTCTAGGGAAWGAAAGAAGTCCCTTAATTTAAGACTTGTAAACATACTTTGTTATTTGATACGTTCAATGTGTTGAAAAGTCATTAGGGAAGATGAAGACAAAAAAATTGTAAAAAGCTTGCTTCTTGAGGAAAGCTAGTTAAAAAGCATAAATACACAGTCAAATAAAGAGATTTAAGTAAAAACCAGAAATTCCCTTAAACAAATTTGACCTGCTTTCTAAAGACAGATATCACTAATGTGGTTTGCTAGTGTTTCTCTTTTATTTTAAGACTTACATTTTTTTACACAAAATATTAACAGTACAATGTTAACATATAATTGGGATAAACATAATGAAAATAGTATTTGTAGCTCTTTAAGCTCTAAATCGTATCTTGAGAAAGAATACATTTTTATTTTGCATTATCAATGATGCATGCATATTTGTGGCAATTACCTGCATGGCGTTTATTTCATGATTTTCACAGCCTCTCCCTGAACCCTCCCATTCAGGTCTTGGGTTTCAGTGTGTGGTATTTTGTKGCAGTGGCATCTGTAAGGCCTTCTGAATCTGTGTGTGCTTTCATTATTCAGTTACTGGTGCTCTTCCTTTGACATGCACTGGTGAYCTACTGAGGTCCCTCTAACCTGGATTATGCTGTAATTCCATGACATTAGCCCCTTGGAGATGCCCTCTTTAGGAATAGCTGAAAAGCACAGTAACAGAAGGGGCTGCCAACAGGATTTCACCATCAAAAGGCTACAAGCTGCTTTGAGAATAAGCAAAAAAACCCCAASAAACCAACARCTTAAGAGCTTTCCAGTTAKTGTTCCAARGAAATTCTTGCATACATTGGGTTAGAGAAGCTTACTCTGTCCAAAGCCTCATGCCTTACTGTGCATTGAGGTACTCCTCTTATTTAATGTATGATAATAGGATAAATGCATGGAGGAAAAGTTGGAAAATGTGCTGTTTAATGCCTTTTCAGGCTGATGCCAAAATCCATGGTGTGTCAGTGGGTTTCAGGGGGTACTGTACACAGATCAGTCTGCTACGTTCACTGAACCTCTTATGCTTTGGAAATTGTTTTCTTAAAAATGTAATAGCCATTCTAAG
Source organism: Malurus melanocephalus (assembly GCF_030028575.1). NCBI lineage: Eukaryota > Metazoa > Chordata > Aves > Passeriformes > Maluridae > Malurus > Malurus melanocephalus. The sequence continues at coordinate 1,210,247 of NW_026623392.1, read as the reverse complement.
TGTGAAGTTCCTGTTTTATTTTATCTTCCAGTAAGCACTCACCCATATGCTTAGGGGTTCTTGCAATGCTCTAAACATAGCATGTTTTATTTATGGAGAAATTTTGACATGTTAATATGTCTTAATGGTTTATGGTGCATTCTGTTCATTTTTGTTTGTTAATTTTGTTAACATATAACTTTTCCAGCAAATTAGAAGGTTTGGACTGGAGCTTTTTATTTTATGGAAATGAAAACACTTTTCATATGTTCTGGGAAGACACTTCAATAGAAACGCCCAAATGGCATGTGAAGTAAATCAAAATAAGTTAAAATATGCTTCCCAAATATTTGTGTTGGAAGGACACTACACTTTTTACTTCACAGTGAACGTTTCTTTTGTTACTTGGAAAATRTATGTTCTAAAAATTCTGTGCTGTGAGAATGTTTAGACTTCTGTAAACAAGGGGCATCCAACCTAATAAGGGTGTATTGCAAAATCAARTTGCTGTACCAGGAAAATGAAGCAACTTCACTTTCATTGTTTAGGAATCATTGGCTTTCTTCTTGAGAGTTTGGCTTAGGCAATAATATTGATGGTACATGATGCTAATGGAATAGCTAACTTGGAAAATATTATTTTTTCTCAAATTCTGTTGCTAATTGAGAAAAKCCAGGCCCTGGAAACAGTTTATAAGATGAAAATGAACCCTGGATTATGATTMAAGCATAAATAGAACCCAGCTTTTTTGCTCTATATCTTAATATCTAAAAATATTACTTTTCACTGTTATACTCAGCATATGCTTTATACTTTTTCAGTCTCTTACAAATACTACTTTTAACTAGCTTTATCTTCAGCATTTGTRTCTGAGTAGTTATCTATTTATTCTCTATTTCTTGATTTATTTATAATTAGCAATTTTATTGTTTTTAACAATATTTAGAAACATTAAAATGATAAAATCTAAAATTGTGTCAAAATGAAAATTTACATTTAAAATACCAATACAAGATCATATTAATAATTTATCAGTAATAATTTTCAGAGCCTGCTTAGTTCCTCCTTTTAGGAATTTGTTTTCCATTTTTTTCATCCAGGAGGAAGAAAGACGTATGGCATCTATTGCAGCAAGGAAAGAGGAAGAAAGGAAGCGTGAAAGCCATAAACAGAACTTGCTTAAGGTATCTCCTATGGCTGTTCTAAGGTTACTGAAAAGCAGTTTACAGCAATAATTTATATCCCTTTTGTTTGCTGCAGATAATTTGTTGTATATCCCAATATGCCTCTATCTATTTTAGCAACTTAATCAGTGCACTCCATGAGTGAAACTCCCTTCAGTCAAATATGCAAGCTATACTTTAGCAAAAAGCCCTCATAGAACATGAGTGTGATACATGTCAGTTAATGGCAAATGTAATTTTCATAAGTCCAGGCTAAAGCAAAGGACTTTTCCAGTGATTTCACATTCCTTGATCTCCCGTTTTCAGGTGAACACTGAGCCTGCAGCCACACAGGGTGTTGTGAAGTAGTTTTTCCTTCATTCTTTCCTGTTGAAATGGTTCCTTTCTGTAGAAAGAGTGGAGAGGCCATGAGGCCACAGCCACACTCCAGCTGTTGTCTCTGTCAGGAGAATTCTTATTTCCCAGCCCATCTGGCCTGGATGGTGCTGACACGGACGGGACACAACTGCCCCACCAGGGGAGACCCTCCAGAATGCTCTTCATGGGGCTGCTGACACCACGAGCTGTGTTGCTAATAGCAGACCAAAGTTCAAGAATCTAAGAGTAGCTACATTCCATGTGAGATGTGAATATCACCATTTGTCTCCAAATCACTTTTCTTTGGAGAAAAAAAGTGCCTATTTTTTTTTTGTGAGCCAGTAATGCCTATACAAACAATCTCTTTCYATTTGGAAGTCAAATAAACAAAAAATGTTCATGTGCATATTAAGTTTCCTAGGTAAAATGATATTTCACTAAGGGGATTAGAATGAAAGTAGTTGCAGGAGGCTGTAAGAAGTGTAGTAAATACACATAACTGAAAAATAAAGAGGCATAAACAGAATATTAACARTATGTTAAAAGAAGTTTTAAGTATACAAAAAAACCCCAAGAACCTAAACATATGAATAGGGGGAAAAAAATTTATGTATAGTGACTAAGAATATATTTTGATTTCCTGTATATTTGTATCCTTGCATATTTCTATTTGTTTAAAAAAATGCATATATAATGAAAAAGACTTAGATGCAGATTGGAGGTTTGAGTGGTGCATATTTTTTTTCAGCAGTATTATGGTTTGGTTTTGGTATTTCTTTTTTCTTTGTAAGATATTGATGAATTTAAAGTCTCATTAGGTTTCAAGTGTCAGTGACMATTCTTAGAAGCATAAAGAAATGGGAAATTAGTAAATAATTTTCACAWATGGCATTGTCTCATGCTGTTGGAAATGTGTCTCTCTGATTAAAACAAAATGTAGGTGTTTATTTGCAGTTCATGTYCTTAACCATTGATGTAATGTTTCCTTGTAGCAGAGGAATTGTTTTTCTTGGTGGCCTAGATTTTGTGGTGCTTTATGCTAGTGGAAAATTTCCTTAGAAGAAGAAATATTTGTAATGCCTAGTGTCATTATTACTCAATTTCAACATTACATTGTAGACTTTAGACAAAGTATTTCTTATCTTAAAACAGTTAAGTGGTATAACAGTCAAATACCAACATTTTTTGTATGGTTTGATGATTTTGTAGGTCTTCCCTTTGCAAATGGGTTCTTATGATTCAGGCTGTTTTTCCTGTACCGTGTTTCAATTGAAGGAACAAATAYGCTCATAGATACAATGCCCAGCAGAAAAAGTTGTGATCTGTAGGTTTCTTCATAGTTAAATCTGAAGAAAATATTTAGAAAACTATGTTTTGCATTTTTTTTTTTTTACCATTATGTTTCTCCGGTATTTCTTACTCTAAATGAAGTGCAAGTGATATTATAGGCACTTGTTCAGTAGCAAACAATTGCTGTTTTCCTGTATGCATTGCATTGGAAATGTTCATTTCAGCAATGTCTTCTCTTCTTTTTCCCTTGCTGATGTCTGTCTGCTGAAACAGCAAAATTTCTTCATCTTCTTTTACAGACAATTTTTTTATTGCTTCCAACCCACTCTTCTAGGAAAGTTTGAGATGTACTTTGAAATGTATAGAGACTATAATTTCTTTCCAACAGTGATTGAACTTAATATTTACGGGAACAAGAAAAAGTTGTTGCTAGCAGAATCTTCACACTTGTAACACTTGCTTTTTGTAAAATGAATTCAGGGAAGTTTTTTAAGTTTTGTAGGAATCCAGCAGCCCACAGCTGAGGGCTTACAAAGCAGTAGGGTGGTACTGTACTTGAGGTTGAGATCCTCACCCTCATGAACAAACAGAATTTTCTAAAGGATGTTGTCATAAAAATCTCTGACAATTCCAACTTCCCTCCCTTTTGTGACATGAAGCCCAGTCATCATGGAATTCTATAAATGTGGAGCAATTAGTGCTCTCTAACCAGAAAACATCATAACTCCCTGGGCAAATGCAACATGAAACAGAGTTTTGGGCTCTTTAAAATGGAAGAACTTTCAGAAGTAGCAGTTTCAATGTCCTAAGTAGCTTAACTTGGTGCTTTCTTAAGTTGTGTATTTATTATGTTATTTTTCTTGTTTCTTTATTGCAAATTTTGTGAAATTGTTTGCTGGCAGTTATRCACGATAGCTCTGGAATGATGCATTGATTTTAATACATCACCAGTAACCATTAATATAGTTTCTTCAATGTGAAATATTTAAAATGTTTTGATTGAGCAGCATATTTCAGAACAAACAAACAAATGATTCTGCCCTGCTGTGACTTGTGATGACTTGTGCATCTTTTTCAGGAAAAGAAGCGGTTAACAATTGGTAACATTGCTCGGCAGTGGGAGATCCAGCAGAATCAAATTGCTCTTGAGGCCTCTTTAAACAAAGATAAAGAAAATGAGCCCTGCCAGATCAATGGCAGTGCTGCATATGTATTTCCTGAAGAAAGCAGGTATTTTATTGGGTAATATTTTTACCTGTTCATGTCTTAAGTTCCAGTTCTTTTCACCTCTGGGATCTCACTGTAAATCATTGTCAAAAGACCTACATCCAAATCAGTCTTGAAAAGGTGCTTTACTTCACTTTCAACCATTAGTAATAAGTAACRTGTTTAAAAATAATATAATAGCAACTCATTGCCTAAAGAAGTGCAAAATAAATTATTATGTAATTTTGCTAAATAAAGCGTAACTGCATCTTTACAAGAAATGTTAACTATTAACTCCTGTGCCTTCTTGAAGTGTTCATTTCCCTAACAACTTAGAATGTTGCCTTCAGTTAAAATGAACATGTATGAGCATTATGAAGATTTTTAACCTCTTTGTTTATCAAGAGGTTTCATAGTTGTATTCATGCTCCTAGTCTGAACTTGCAGCATCTCTTAATGGACTGCTTTCACACCCATGCTGTTTTAACAGTAGCAGTTACTAGACTTTTATTCTCAAGATAGTGTTAGTATTCTTGGTTTAAAATATATTATTTTTGCTTATTTGCATCTAAAAGGTGGCCATATGGCTAGGGCCCCTGTGAACGTAATGAACAGTGTGTGCCTTGAATTGCCTAAAACCAAAGTAGCACTTCAACCTTGGTTAGCTCAGGCAAATGCCTGAAAACATAGTCTGCAGGAACTCAATAGCAAGTACAGCTTCCTGATATTGCTGGTCAATGCTGGAAATGTCAGGGATGCTCAGGAAGTCTCTGTCTCTCACAAGTGGAACCCATCCAAGTTTCACTCTGTTATTGGCTAGAACTGGTACATCTCCAGTCAAGTGCTATATATTTTGAAACATTTTTCCTTAATATTTTTTAAATTGCCATAATATTTTCTATCCTTGTGCTTCCAAAGCTTTCTCTTAAACGCGTTTAACCACTGCTTTCCTGCCTGCTTGGTTTTTTTACCATTTAATTCAGTGTTTGGTTGCTCTCCCCCATGACCAAATAAGTAACTACGGTAGTTTGACTGTTGTTCTGTTAATGAACAAATTCCTATTGCTTGAGAAATTATGCAGTTTTGATGTACGTGTTTTATCATAGTGGAGAATTTCAAGATGAACTACTAAGCAATAAAATTGCAGGTGAAATTCAGCATACGTAAGTAATTAGAGCTTCACATGTGAAGTGGTGGGCTCTCAACATTTTCAGTTGAGTGAAACTTTAGAGTTCTGATTGTTATTGTCAAGAGAACAGCAGTCAAGCAATTACTACTAGTCAAAATAACATTAAAAAACAGGAATGTGGTAGAGGATAAAATAATAACAATCATTACATAACTTTCTAAACCTAATAGATAATTTGTGCACATCTGGAGTTCTCTGAATATTTTAGGCCCAGTCAGCTGAGTGTATCATATTGGAAGTAGGACAAAAAGAGATGGGAGTTGGGAAAACCTGGATTTATTGCTTAATTTTAAAATTGCTCTTGTGAATTGGAAAAATTATATTATTTCAAAGAAATGCTTGAGTGATTGTTCATGTCATAACTTGTACATTTAATATGGCAAACCGAATGTGAAGGGGATGTTGCTTAAATAAATACATTGTTTGAAGCTGTGTTTGGATATCTAAAGCAACATGAAATATCCTAGGTTAGCATTCTGAGCTAAAATTTTAAAGCAGATTATTAAATATGAATGGACTCTATTTAATTCGACCCCATCACCAACTCAAATACCCAGAGACAAAGAAATAGAACATATACAGTGTTAGCTGATGGAAAAAGGGTTTTCCAGCCTTTAGTGTATTTGAACCAGATGGGGTACTGAAAATGAATGAATGCTGAGAAATGCCATKGTRTTTGAGAGCTGGGTTTTGGTAAAAGGAAGACTGTTATTSAGCARAGTGATGATAATGTTTCAAAATCATCTAATTTATATCACTGTATTTTTATTTCCCCTACAGATCTCTTGATACAATCCTGAGCAGTGCAGTACAGGGCTTGTCTGTTCTAGARTCTCATTTAGTGGAAGTGGAAGGAGACACTCTTGGCTTGTATGGTGCTGGGGCACTGGAGTGCCTGGATCGAAACTGGAGTGTTCAAACAGCTGGCATTATTGTCACAGTCTCCTTTATGTTCATAGAATTTGATGAAATTGTTCAAGTGTTAGCAAAACTGAAGACAAAGTTTCCTAATTGTGTGGTGAGTATGCCTCGTGTTTCTGCTCTGAACAGCCATGGAATATGCATTCTTTAATRAAACCTTACTTTGGTATATCCCACCCACCCCTAGTGCTTTCATGTAAATAGGTACAGTTATGAATTGCATATTCCTTTGTGTTATAATGCTAACTTTGATACTTAAAAATCAATAATTTAAATTGAGATTTCTTTTCAGACTGGTTTTTATTTCTTTTAATTCCTTTGACCTAGMTAATTATTTTTAGGTTGCAACACTWGTGTGTAAATACAGTATTGTTCTATACTGTTGTTATGGATTCATGGTATCAGGAAGATACCTTTCATTTGTGCTGTGAGTTCAAAGATCAAATTGCTGATAGGATAAAAAGATGAAGATTCCAAGGAATAGCTGACTAAATCAGTAAAGTTCTTGAAATTCCTCAGTTGATGAAGAAAAGCAACGCAAATGAGAAGTCTCTTCAGTATGTCTCTTTTCTCTTAGAAATTCGAATCAGTCATTTTGATGCAAATATTAAAACARATAACAAACATAAGCAGCTTGTAACTTAGATGGTTTGGCTATTGAGCTCTCTGCTGCTTCTCATAATTTTAAATATAACAGAACTTATGGTTTAATTGCGATTGATAGATTCGTAGAGAGTTTAGGACAAATTTATCCATCYTAATGAAACAATGTTTCATTGTGGATGGGGTGATAGCAGAATCACTACTAAATTTTTATCTTCACCATCAATTTTTCCTCCTTCCTCTTCCCTCAATAATGCTACTGTGTGGCATATGCCCCATACTCATAGGAGCATTAGTGTAGGACAGGTTATGAGGTAGGCCAGCACATTGGGCCCAAAAAAACCCAGAATGTTTTTTCTACTTAACGTTATGTGCAGATGTTGCAAGTGCTTTACTTGCAGAATTAAAGTAAACACTGCTTGAGTAGTATCACTGCTTTATATAATATTGAAAATATTCCTACTTTAAGTAAAGAATTTATAAATTGCTTGGGGCTTATAATGGTGAAATCTCATAGTATATGTAATTCAGCAGTTGCTTGATACTTTCATGTGTTTTGCTACAGAGACCTCGAATGAAATGAGCTCRGTTACTTCATCAGACCTATGACTGTGGCACAGAATAGGAGTCACTGTTGTCACTCTCTATCATTTCCTTATTTAATTTATTGGGGTTTGGCTTTTACTAGCACCTGAAGTTCAAGGAGACAAATCTTGTGGCCCTGCAGCAGTTCAGTGCATTGGTTGAGATGCATCGCATGGAACAGTTGACAGTTGATCCTCAGGGAAATCCGGTTGTCAACTTCACTTTGTGGAAATACTATGTTCTGTTCAGACTGAACCATTTTAATTTRCAGAAGATAAATGGAGTGAAGGTAGGATCGTTTGCTTCTTTCTTACAATTGTTCTTACTAGATAAATTAGCATTATTTTTAAAAGAGCAGACAAATTCCTAATAAAATGAGCATAACCCTTTCAGTATCTTTCTTCTCAGTATTAAGGGGGAAAAGATTTAAATAGACTTCACCATGTAATTTCTTGTGAAATTAATATGGAAATTAATGTTATTTAATAAAATTATGTGAAATTATTATTTAAAAACTGYACATTTAACTTGATTTTAAGAAGCACTTGTTTATTGTTTTTGAGAAACAGAATAATGTCACAGTGCTGACACTGAATACTTATACAAAAGT
>NW_026623392.1:1135517-1202218 GCF_030028575.1 Malurus melanocephalus | reverse complement strand
ATTTTATGTTTAAATAGAAAGTTAGGACACTGATATTGCTGTTCTTTATACTTTGTATTCCCCTTTACATCAATTGAAAGTAAATTTATTCAAGCATATAAAACAGCCATTTTATACTGGAGCTTTGATCATAAAGGGGGKTGAAAATGGTTACAATGCAGAACAATGTTTGAATATGCATTCAATATTAAATGATAAATAAGTTTAAGAGATGTTATGGAAGTTAATTAGAGCAAAAATAATACACAGCTTTAGCATTTAGATCTGGTATTTTAATTTGGTCATCATCATACGTTTTGGATTAGATATACTCGTTATCTGATCCAGCCAAAGCTGGATGTTGTGGTTTACATGATTTTAGTTGTATAAAACATATATTAATTGCTCAGAAGAGCAGGAGTGGGTAAAGAACTTAAATGATTTAACTAGCAAAGAAAGRATGGATGGAAATAGGACTCTCTCCAACAGCACAGTGTCTTGAAAAGGGAAAAACAAAATGATAGTCAGTAATCCTATGAAAAATACCTCATGAAGAGGAAATCCTATGAAGAATAACCTCAAATTTAGTACTTTACTGAAAAAAATGCTCTTCAAATTTGATTACAAAAATATAAAGTTTATTTCTCTTTTTACTGTGACTTATTTTCAAAATCAATGCTAATGATTCAGATGAAAGCAAGTAGCAGATAAATCATGCCTGTTTGGTCTTCATGGAGAAAGAAAGTAGCACAACTGTTAAAGTAGAGTTTTTGTTGCAATTTCAAGGTTAACAAGTTCCGTCCCTGAAGGAAAACTTTATATTTAATAGTTCTTGGGGATGATTTTAGTAAATGGAGCACATGTAACAAAGCATGGTTTTATGCAGGACATGTATCAAATCTTAAATATGTATGACAAGAACTTTTTTTGTYCTCAACAAACCTCTTCAGCCAGACCACGCTACATGAAGATGTGCACACAGAAATATTTTCCTGGTGTCATTACTCATTTGAAAAGTGTCACAGCCAAGCAGAAGGARGATGATCTCTGCTGTTTTTCATTATCCTACAGCAGAAGTCATGTTATCCACCTTTGCAGATGTATATTACCTATATAGTTAACATGAGTAATAGAAAATTGTTTCGGTGTAAAAACACAACCCCTCAAGTGGCTCTCAGACCTTAGATAAGCTCTAAATAACAGGTTCAGATAACAGAAAATGTGTATATTCTGCTATTCTGATTACTATTTGTGTGCAATGCTTGTGGAGACTATTGTGTTGTCACCTCTGAGGTACMCAGGGTTGCAAAGTAGAAACAAGTTATACTGACTGAATTAACTAAATAAATTGCATAAGTCTAGCACTTTTAAACTGTAAAGAAACTGTTTAAAAAAGCTTTTATTTTCTCCCCAGCCTTCCCCCTACRTTCCAGTTAATGTTCCAGGCTAGAAGCTGAGAGTTGGTCTCCCCCTAACGATTCAGTTCCCTTATCCAGTTGTTACATTTACTAATTGTGATGAAGTAAATTCTCATTACTGAGATACTACTTGAAGTTTTTGCCAGTGCCAGTAATCTCAGATTAATTCTAAGTTGTGAAGGTTTGAAGTTCCCAAGCCCTGCAGCCTGCTGTCCAGCCAGGGGTGCAGAATGCAGTGTGACAGATGCACCCCTGTCCCCGAGCTGGGCCTGCTGGCACAGTTGGTGCCTGTTCTGTACTTGGCAAGGAGCAGGCATAAAGCCTTACATTTATGCGATACTACCGTTATCATCTTTTTGTGATTAATGGAGTAAACAATGGACTGCAGGAACAGAGAGAACATGAGTTTTTGTGAGCTGGAGAGTGTATTCAGCATTGCTGTCTCTGTTGACCTGGTCCTTATGCTTCTCTTAACATAAATAAATACRTTAAAATCACTTATTTCTCCAGCAGACATTTCTGCCTGGACTTTGTTTCCCTAGCTGCCTTCTGTGCTCTTTGTTTTAGACCTTGCTTCTGTTACAAACTGTTCAGCAAGGTCATCTACTCCTAGGCTACTAGTAAAACTTACTTAATTTTAGAGAAAATGAACAATTTCAGGCACTGTGAAAATGGAATTGACTTTACATTTCTAATTTCCTGATGTATGTTTTCACTGAATTTACCTCTGCATTATGCTGTTGCATTGTAATTTAGGCAGGTGTAGCTTGTACAGTCTCTAAACATTACACAAGAATACAATAAAAGTCTGTTAATGTGGATAAAAATTTCATTTTACTCATTCGTTTGAATAATACAGTATACAAAGTCTGGAAGTGCTTTGTAAATATTGTGAGTATTGAAAGCTATTTAATAATGGCTTACTTTCCCAAAATATATTATAGAATGAATGGAAATTAAATTTCATCCAGAAGTTAAGAAGTCAGTGAGTTAAGTTTCATTGTCCAGTGTTATCCAGATCTGACTTAGATGATCATAAAGATTGGTTCTGCACTTAGTACAAAGCCAAGAGTCCAGAAACTGTGCCAGCAAACTTTTGGCGCTTGAAGTCAGTTCATCAGGGTTGGAGAAACACAGGCTTTGGTCTCCAGAGATTACAGCCAAGACAAACAAAAAATAATCACCACCACCAACAAAGAATCAATCCCTTCCACTGTCTKTACACTTTTCAATTTTGTATCAAATGAATCCTGAAAAGTTTTCAACCAYTGAAAATTAGTTTAAAGAGACAACTGTAACTTAATGTTGAAACAACAGTATGGTAGACATTTAGAGAAACATAATGAGTGAACACTTATTTTCAGGAGCTGAAAAATGTGGATAAAAATTTTTCCCTCCAAAGCCTCTCTTTTATAAAGCCTTTTCCATAATGCTGCCAAAATAAAAGAGTCTATAAGTTATCTTTTCACATGTGCATGCCCAGAATCTTTCTGTTTCGCCAGCATAAGTTAATCAGAAATTTTGCAGTAGACCTTCTGTAAACGCATGCAGCAAGGAGCAGAATTAATATGTCTGGCCTTCAGAAAATGAATGTAAGAACCTTTATAAAAATCCTCATTTCATGAAGACTATCATGAAGCACAGGGCACCATGTATATACATAAAAATATCCAGAATTTCAGGAAATAAAACAAGAATCAGTAYCTCATTTGGTTTCTTCCAAAGTACATTTAAAGTGCCAGTAAAAGCAAATCTGCATTTTGAARATGTGCCTGCAACAGATCTGTGTGTAATATTCTGTATTAGAAATTTCAGTTATCTTTTAATGTACATAGGTAGTGAAACGTGAATGTTCTAATTTTGAAATGTAATTTTTTAAATTTTTTTTTCCCTCCCATTCCACTCTCTCACAGGTTACTGAAAATGATATTATAAAGGCAGAAAGGCTCTTTGGCATTCTGGCATAYGTGGCATCGTCGGAGCTGCCACATTATCGCATGTTTTCATTATTTGGAGAATCCAGGTAAAATACAAGGAACATAACTGGAGTTTTTCCAGAATGTGTTGTTTAACTCTTTTGCACACTGTTAWGATGAATTCTTTTTATGTAAAAAGATAAAAATTTCACAAATACCATCTTCYAGAAGATAGGTCATCTGCATAATGCAAAGGTGTTACCATCTCCTGGTCCAGAGGTTTTCACAGAACTTGTAKGAAATTTGATGAGATGAAAAGGGCATGTGCACACAAATGAACCACGTGTTCAGTTCTCCATTTGTTCTGGGAGTAGAGAAGACTTGTGGACCTTCATGATGAGAATTTGTTATTTTTAGTGGATATTTTATAGTGGGTAATTAATARTTAACAGATTTAAGAATTGTAGTGTAAAAAAAAGGTGAAACACTCCCCCCCATTTTTAGTCTTCTATAATGAATACTTAATAAAAGTTAAAGCTGCAAGGCTTCCTATTTAGAAGAGGCTATGTGATAGATATCTATGTCAATTAGAGACAAATTAATGAAGAAATGTCTAGAGTCATACATATTTCGAATAACTTGAGGATGCAATATACTTCAAAGGTCAGAAGTGTATGGTCAAAAGGAGAAACCCCCCTCTCCCTTCACAATAGCTAGAGGCATATACACTTAAAAGTTTTTGATAATTAGGACTGTAAATGTCATTTCACAGGAGGAAGCAATTCCATTATCTGCTGGAGGGAAAGGGAAAGAAATCTGGGACTGGGAATGAGGAAAGTAGTGATACCAGAAGAAGTGGAGGAGAAAGTACAGCACGAGCAACATTGAATTACATGACAAAGGATTTTCATATGGAAAARCTTGAGGTAAAATATATCATTACTTAACTATTACCTATTAGGTAACCTTAGGCTGCTACTCATCGAATTTATATGTACATCAAGTTTCAGTGGTGCTATTGAGAATAGTGGTTTTAAAAGATCACTGCTTAACGTATTTACATATCTGACCAAACATTTTATCTAGCTGATCTTTGTCAGAATACTGGAAAATGCTCAGTTTCTGTCTTTGGAGAARTGGTTCCTCAATAGTGCCACAGTCTCAGAAATACATTCTCACCTCCAAGCCTTATGGAGTGAGAACAGTTTTTTTAGGAAGAAAAATAGATATTGCACCTTTTAGATTTTYCCTGAATGAATTGGTGAAGAACACCTTCAGACAACACGTGAGATAGTGCAGGCTGTAGTAATAAAAAGCTGCTTCCTAGCTTTTAGATGAGCTGCAGGAAAATAAATATATAGGAAATGTCTTAGTTTTAATTATTAATAAAACTGCAAGCTGGCCTGTTTCAGACAAGTGCATCAGTCAGGCTTGTTTCAATTTGTGTTTCTGATCTGCTAACTCTTTTGCTTGGGCAGAGGGAAACTGTTCTCTGGCAGAATATAATTTTTTTTCAGCCACAGTCTCCTTTCTGAGCAATCATCATGAGTTCTGGCTGTATGCACTCTGCTTCCCACATTTGTCCCATTGTTTGCTTCTTGATTATGTGGAAATACATAAATCCTCTAGTGCAAGAAATTAAATCAAGTTCAGTAATCACTGGATTCTGCTATTCCATTGTGGTTTTATTATCTCAGATCCACAGCATAAAAAGGAGACAGTGATTGCATGTGTGGAGAGATTAAATTAAGAAAACATTTTAGTCTCAAAGCTGTRATGGTAGCTCTAAAATCTTTGAATKGCATGGAGTAAGACAATGAGGTATTGCTGTTGCCCTTTACCATGGAGCCAACCCTAAAATTAAATAAAATAAGCTTAGTGTTTGTACAGTCCTTTAAATATATGCATTGATTTCTCTACCCAGTGCATCAATTCCCACCTTGTCCTTTGCTATRGCATTGTGCATTCAGCAGCAGGTACTGCAGGATGTCACAAGAGCACATCCTGGCAAAAAGGGCTCCTTCCAGTTCTCCATCAACTGTAAACTAATATAATAAATGTGTATTGCAAAGATGACAGTCTTGGGTCTTTGATTAATGATTTGGGGTATTAGCTGAAATTGCTGGAAAGCATTTTCTCAGCTTTATTATTTGGTAAAGAAAACTTCTGTTTTGGTGGCCTGAAGCACGATCTAACATTTTTAACAATGCCACCATTCAAACTCGTTAGATATTTAGCTCCAATATAACTTATTGTTCAAATCTTAAGGCATTTTATAGAAACTTTGCAAAAGCAGGGATTAATACAGTTTGAGTTACTAAAATGCAGAACTAGTAGCTGCACAAAGCACAGTGTCTTTTTATTATTTTTAAAGGTTCAGCTTACTTCAGTATCTAATGTAATACACATTAGGAACCAGCACTTGCCAGAGTGCCTGTGGAACAGGATGAGCACTGSCATGTTTTTCTATGTTTTTCTATGCTTATTAGGGAAGGTAGAGAAACATAGATTTTCAACTGCTGTACTATAATGATGAAATTCTGGCAAGGGAGAGAAGGAAAGATAGTTCAGCCTGGCTCAGTATTTTCTGTAAATTTTCACTGCTATGCCAGAAAACAACRAAAGTTGTAATGCTGTTAAAAGATATTGGTATAATTTCCTAAAAGTAAATTTCAGGTAAATTAATAAATTAATATATTAGGAATATTATGAACACACTAAGAGTCTGTGTCCACACCCATAAAAGCTTGCCATATACTCTGGGCCATGCAAACTAAAACCAAGAGGAGAAAGTGCACAATAGCCTCTGCCTGTTAAGTGCTCTGTTCTTTAATTAATTCAATTTTTGTGAGGTTTTTTTTGGACTTGCTCTTGTTTAACTTTTTTTTTCCTTTTTCTTGTATGTTGTGTAATTGTTGTCTCATGCAGGAAATCAAGGAAAGAAAAGCATTTTGCCAGACATACGTTGAGAACTTAGTGAAAGAAGCAGCTGACATCAATACAAAAAATGAATCATTGCAGAAGCTCTGGCCTCAGATGTTCATTGAATTTGTCAGAGATGCAGTGATAGAAATACGTAATAAAAACTCCTACATGAAGCTGTGCCTCCAGCGGATCACTGAGCAGAAACAGTAGACTCAAGAGTGGTGTCTTGCAAGCTTTTGGTTCAGTACTCTGTCATGTTTTACAAACCTAAACCATAGAATATAAAATTATCATCCCTATGGCATACTCCACTTCTTCCCCCAAGGATTGTCTTTAAATCTTAATTAACTCTTAATTGTTTTGAAAGAAAAGTTTACTTTCATGCTGCTTTACCAATGTTTCCTTGGCACTGAAGTGATAGCATGGAAATGACTTGATGATTGTTCTACTAAATTATTTTTTTTTTTTTTTGCTATCCTTGATTCTGTTGTGCTACAGCATAGATTTTTAAAGAACAAACTTATCATGCTTGCCTTATTTTTATTGAATTCTTTCAATTGTCACCTTTTTGACTGCTGCTGTTTAAAAAAACCAAGAATAGTAGCTTTTTTTATGACCGAAAGCTAATAAATTATTTTTACACCCTGAACTTGATGAAGACTTATTATTGTTGTTAAGCTTGTGAGATTATAGAATACTTTTTCACATCAATGTCTTGAGAGTGCTCAGAATATTCACATTTRATGAGCCTAATTCTGAACTGAACAAATTGCCCAAACTTGATTTCRAATGTTTTTCATTAATTTCACTAATAAGGTTCTGTGAATTGTTATAGGTAAAATATGATTCCAAGGTATACTTTCTTGAGCTTTATTTTTATTTTGTTAAAATACGTTAATATAATTAATTTTGTTTCTTGATTACTAACTTAGTAACTTCTGAGGTTTGCCAAGATCAAATGAGCTAAAATGCATGCATTACATTTCACAGGGAGACTGATGWCTATATTCAGTTGTAATTCATTTCTGTGACTGTGTGAACTTTTCCTATTATCAATAAAAATAAATTCTTCACTTTTACCCTTCACAGATACTGTAAAGAAGTACTGTGTGCAAAGAAAAGTCTTCTCCTTAATGCTGCATGAAGAGATGAGACACAACTTGCTCCAAAATCAACCATGAAGGAGTAGAAAATGCCCACATTCCATGGTACAATAATTCCCGCAATAAAAAGCTTGCCAGTTTCTGCCTAGAAACTGAATTTAGGAAGAGTTAGCAAGTCCAGCTAATTGCCATGGATAACATTCAGATGCAGGGAGAAAGTTGTGCTATTTAAATTTATTTTTTTAGTTCTGTTGTATCTTAACTAAAACAATCCAAAACCTTTGTGCATTTTTTTTTACTTAATGAAAATTGTTCTTATTTTACTTAGGCTCATTTATAAAAAAGAAAGTAAACTTCCTGCAAGGGTTTTTATGGCTCAAAAGTAAATTTATTTTTAAACTTTATCTGGAAGGTATTTTCTGTCAAAGTAAAGATGCAGATACAGTCCAGTGAGTTTTTATGCCCAGAAAATCATGGAATCATATGATGGTTTGGGTTTKAATGAACTTTAAAKACCATCTAATTCCAATGCTCTGCAGGTTGCCCAAAGCCCCATCCAGCCTGGCCTTGARCACTTCCAGGGATCTAAGTTGCATCTAAGCTGTCAGAAGGAACCCCTTTTCAGAGCATATCACAGGTAACAGTGACATGGGTACTGTTCATGCAATTTTCCATGTTAGAACTCCTGAAGAAACTGCTCCAACAGTTGATAGAATTAAATAGAAACAATCACCTATCTGGCCTTTTTGAGCTGCTGCGTGGAATTTATAGTAAGATGAGTTTGTTTGATGTGATTTCTTTCCTTTCCATTGGAAAATGGCACTCTCAAGTTTTATGGTGCAATTTATTRAAGGAACAAATTAGGCCCTGCAAAATGTGAGAAAAGGAGAGTTGACATTAGAGAAACAGCCAGGATAGAAATGATCATGCAAGAGGTTTTTGGATCCATTGGTTAATTTATATAATTTCTGTGCCAAGAGGGTGGGTGGAGCAATTCCAGTTTCTGCATGGGGACAGAAACCTCGGCAGCTGTGTGAAAGTGCAGAACTCTCCTGATGATGTACTGGAACAGATGGGCCCCTTTTGAATCAAATTCAGCAGCTGTAAAAGAGTGGAAAAAAAAGTTTTAGGAAGGTTGTATTGGTCTAGAGGAACAGGAAGTCCTCCATGGGAAAATCCAGAGAAAAGACAGACTTTCTGATATTGARGCTTTAGACACATAATCCTGGTTTGAGGCTTTAAGGTAGGGTCTTCAAAAAATGAATCAGAGRGTATTGATGGGGAGTTGTAGAAACATCTTAAAATGCTCTGTAGTCCCAGTGGTCTGTGAATGCTGCCAATTTGGATGTTTTTCACCAATAGCAGCTGTTTCATAAAAGGATTGCTAAATTGCTGAAGTGAGGGTAGGTAGGCAGCTATTATAAATGAAGAAAAGATTAATGTAGGGCTCATATGTTCTTYTCATGTAAAACCAGTAGCAAAAAAGGAACTTACATTTTTACTAATTCTTTTCAAGAAACAAGTGATTGATTGAAGTGCTATTAGACCTAAGATACATTGAATTTTCAGTAGATGAAGGACCTTGAAATTGTTAGCATTCTATGTTGTTTTTGTGGTTACCCAAATTATTTGTGAATTCATGCAGATTCATGAGGTACATTTCTGTAGTTGCTTATTAGACAGYTCCCAAATACCTAAAAATTGGACGGTCATATAAGCAGCAAATTGTTAGATGTTCTGAAACTGATATGCCACATATATACRAACTTTCTGATTACAGGTGTAAATAGATGAATTAAAATAGCCATTGGTGTTGAAGCTGCAGACCTTTTAATAAAACCTTCTAGTCTGAAAGCAGATATTTTTTTCTTCTTCAAAAGCCTTTAAATGCTGCATAAAACTGAATTTTGACATTGTTAATATTGTTAATGTTTCATTGATGTCCCATCCAAAATGGACTGTGATCCTCTCATGTAGCCTGACTTCTGCACAGGGCAGGAACTATTAGTTATTACTGTAAAAAATCTATATGTTAACTAGAAATCATCTTGAGAGTTAGAAAGATACTGTTCAAAATATTTTGGAAACCTTCTTTTCCCATTGATTTTTAGATTATTGATGCAATTTACTTATTTCCTGAGACAAATTTCTTCGATGTCCTGACAAGGGCAGATAATGATGTATGATATTTTTTTTCAGTTTCAGTTTAGCTGTCTCACACACAAAGACCCCCTTATGTCATGCAGAGTCACTGTTATGTAACTGCAATTTGATCTTCAGGAAGGAGACTGATGAGGAGCTGTCATACATTCCTTTTCATGCAATAGAGCTGCATATAKGCTGCCACACTGGAGCAAAGGGAGAGCAAATTCACTTGATGCAAACCAAAAGCTGATGCTGTCAGTTATGAGGAAGAAAAAGGTCTGGGAAGAGGTTTTAACTAAGCATAGAAGTAAGTAACACTGCCTGGGACCAATGGATAATCTGAATCCAGAAATAGCTGAAAACACTTTTCCATTATATAAAAGTGCAGTATCTTGTTCCACTGCTACAAATATATTTTTATCATGTAAACTACATAAAATAATGACAATAATAARAAGGCTAACCTATTAAAACAGATCTGCAGATTAAGTTAGGCTGTTGTGGAAGCAGTAGTGAGTCCACAATCTATGTATACATTCTATAAACTCAGAACAAGTGGGTGCTTTTTGTTTTTAACCTCACAATGATGCTTCTAGTTGCTACTTTTTTCCATAATGRCACATCAGGATGAATGCCAGTTAGCTGGTTTATTTAAAGAAGCTAAGGCAAGTATTTTCTGTTTCWTATCATTAGTCAATATTCATAAAGGTGTGATTTAGATTGGGAGGTCCACATGCAGGTTCAAATCACAATAGCAGCTTTTTATTTGATTGGGAAAACAGACTCCTTGGATGTTTTTCTGTTTCCACATCACACAAACTCTGCTGCATCYTGAAGCCCAGTTCCAGTGAAATTATTTTTCTTTTTATGTTGGAGGATCAGATTTTTTGACATTTGTAAGACTTGGTGTTTAGCTRCACATATATAGAACAAGGAGTGGAAAAGAAGAGACTACCACTTTGTTTTACTGTCTGATAAGGTCTCTTTTACTCCAAAGTGAATATAAATGTTTTGGTTTTTTTGCATGCTAAAAAGGAGATAGTGTGGGCTACACAGACTTGAGACAATCTTTCAGAAAGCTGAGAGGTGTCTGCTTACACACATCATCTCAGAGCTGGATTTTCCTGAACATGAGCTAAAAAATTGAATCTAGGGGACTGTTTGTTCAACCCAAGTATTAACTTTGTTGGCAAGCTTTCCTAGGCTTCTGCTCTCA
Organism: Malurus melanocephalus; assembly: GCF_030028575.1. Lineage (NCBI taxonomy): Eukaryota > Metazoa > Chordata > Aves > Passeriformes > Maluridae > Malurus > Malurus melanocephalus. The sequence continues at coordinate 1,191,516 of NW_026623392.1, read as the reverse complement.
GGGGAAGAAGGAAAAACTCATCTGSAGGAACTCCTGTCTCTGTTTGCTGTGGTGAAAACATTTCTTTACAAGCTGTGGATTGGGTCTYATATGCCATACTTCTGCATAGATGGAGTGGACAGACACTTCTGCTTATTGTATCAAACATCAGGAAACCCTGGTGAAGAATTAATGCGGGGGGGTGGGGGGGGAGGGAAGTGACTTTTTAAATTCTAAGTTGTGTGGTTTTGGTGTTTTGTTTTGTTTTTTTCATTTATAGATAGGTGTATTACAAGCAGAAACACACTTGGCTGATGTAGGAATACTGAGTGTATGAAAAAGTAGAAAATTGCAAGTTAGAGTATTTATACCAAATCCAGCAGTGGAAGCAGCCAGCATGCCCAAGAGACACATTTGTACAAGGTAACCCCATACTCCTCACTGCTGACACATTGTCTTGAGGAGGCCCTTATGGGAAACTGTTTTATCCAGCTTTTGGAAAATCCAGGCTGATGGATCCTGATTGCTGTGGACTTTGGTTGATTGGTACATTATAAAATAATGTAATCAAAACAGCAGAATCAGATTTCTTGCACATGTGCTCTGTTGGTTAATGCCATGACAATGCTTAATCCCATGATTTTTGCAATCTTCCCAATGAGGTAGGTACTTGCAAACTAAGGAAAATCTTCATTCTTATATAGTGCATGGCATTTGGTGTATCACTACATCCATAACTTGGACACTTTCCACTTTCAGACAAATTATTCCTTTCACTTCTGTTTGAGTAATATGGGTATTCCAGAGGTGAAATGCTGCTATTAGCAATACTCCATTTTACAGTTAGCAATACTAGAACTTCTAATGAACACTGAGCAGGTCACAAATAAGTTCATTCTTTCTGGAATTCTAGATGTGGATAACATAAACATAAATAAYATAAAGTATTWACACTTTCARAACAGTGAGAATGATACCTTTCAASAGTACAGGTAAYAATGAAAAGCCTTTCTGTATGTCATATTGAGCACCTAACACTTCAGCACAGGAGAAGATAGCCTGGAATGATAATGGCTTCCATCTATTTGTGATTTAGCATTAGACAAGAGATTGTAAAGTTAACTCTGACTACAGTGRTGAAGAAATTGTGACTGTGAATGTGGTGTTTCTCCTACATGCTCAAGTTATCTAGACATCTGACTTGGTCATGTAARTAACAGTGGTCACACTCAATAAAAGAAATCATTGCAATATAGAGAACCTGTAACTCTACAGTGATAAAAAATGCTGAGTTCATTGATTAGCTATTATATTACACTTAGAAATTATACTGGGATRCAATATATGCTGTAGTTTGTGTTCTATATGGATATGTAGCATACTTGCTGCCTATTAGCATTAGGCTTCAACAGTCTATGCATCCTAATAAAATAAAGAAATCGTTCTGAAGAGTGATGAAAGAAGCACAGAGTACAGCTCTTCAGTTTCTAACTCAGCACTGACAATAGAGTATATTAATCTTCACTTAACTTTTGTACCCTGGGTAAAATATTGGTTGGAGCTCTCAGAGTCATCTGACTATGAARCTGTGTGTGTCCTCTGCAGATGTCCTAATGCAAGTTTTAAATGCAAGATTACATGTTGCTCAAGATTCTAAAAGGTATTTACATCGATTTGTGCTCTTTATTAGGATGCATAATCAGACCAGGAAAATCGAAACTAGTTAACCTATGTGAGCTAAAACCTTGATGCTGTTGAAGTTGTTGCAAGTTTCCCAGTGATTTGAGTGAGATTTTTTTATATCTGTGGTGATGACAGTTGTGTCTAGGGTCTCAGTCATCTAGATTTTGTACTGGCTGGAGGAAAATAGATGCTTCAACAGCATGAAATATCTGATTTATTTTAGATRCCCATCTTTTCAATGAAGTGGAGTTGCTTTCTCTTTTTCTTCTTCCCGTTATGGTTGTGGAGATAGTCATCCGGATGCTGATGTCTGCCAAAGCTTGGGTTTGTACAGGCAAGCTCCTTCTCCCCACCTGTGATCTGCTTCCCTCTCATGTGATTTGAACCCGTGTGTTCTGCTCTGCCAGTCAGAGCCCACAAAAACAGCCCACAAACATGGGTTCTGGCYGGATTGGGGGAAAATGTGAGTGTCCCAGACCTCCATAATGACAGCTGCATGCCTCAAGTCATGCTAGACTTCAGGGAAATCTCCATCACTAAGTCCTTTTGTCACATATAAGGAGACCTTGAGGTGTGGCACACGGGTTCTCTCCTTGGCTAATCTGAATGCATTTATTGCCAGAGGAAGAGTGCCATGTGGGCAGGGTGGGAGACTGAATTGGAGTAGACATTGYTASACARTAGATAACTGCTTTTATCACTCAARGCAGTGCAATAGYAAACGTCTGAGAGTAGGAAACTGTTAAATGTGCTTGGTGACAAGCCAGAAATGCATGTGTTAAACATGTCAAAAAAAGCAATCTGTCTCATTTGTTAGACACAGCCATTTSTCTGGTGCTGAGCTCACTGGTTCCAAGGCAGCTGCTGTCTCCTATACAGAGATTGGTATGTGCTGGGYAACTGTAAAGAAAGTAGGTCATTTGCAGATAGTATGGGTGTCCAAGTTGTTGAACAGATTCTTCACACATTCTGCATTCTCAGTACGTTCAGATTTATTTCAAGGAAAAATTGCTTCAGATATATGAAGAATCATTTAGATTTGTGTTTAGGTTTTTGTTTTTAATTGTGCAAAACTGTGTCTCATTGATGCTTATAGAAGAAACCAAAAAGGAATCAYAGGTGGTCTGAGAAAGTTGTATTATTTGCTCTTTCTTCTTTGTTGGTTCTGAACTTTTGCCCTTGTTTGATGTTGCTGGCTGTAGCTCAGGGAGTAACGAGAGGCTGTGTCRGGAAAGTAATTTAATAGATGTAGGTGTGCTCAGGGCAGTTTCCAAACTCAATCAGCATAGGTTGCAATCTTTGAATAGCGATTTTTCACATTTTCACACCATCCATCAGCGCCTCACAAACTTTGTCACATTGCAGGGAAAACCTAGCCTCTTGATAATGTGCATCTCAATATATAATCTATGAATGTGTTTGATGTCTTTCAGTGTAACAGAGGAGTGTCAATTGTAAAGATTCTTATGTTAAGAATATTTAGTGTAAGACACCTGTGGATCTTTACTGATGACTGGGTCTCAATTTTTATTCCAGAGACATCTTCTTATAAACTACACTTTTCAAATTCCTCCAAACTGTTATTCAGAGGAGACCATAAGWTAAAAAGCCGTGCCTTGAAGAGGATCATCCCCTTGTAACCTACATTTTAACAGGAGCAAAAGTGAAAGAAGAACACTTAGTTGCATTAGATATCTGGTAATGAGCTGACAGAGGTGTTAGGGTAGCCAGGTACTGTTTATTTCAGCTAGACTGTGTATTAAATGTGGAGCATCTACAGAAAGTGAACAGTCTCATGTATTTTTAGAGGTGTGAGAACTCTTATCAGAAGCCAAATGCTTCTTAACTTCTCCTCACATACTCCACTTAGGAGACTCTCACTTTCCCCACCCGTTGTTTCTGACCTGCAGCGTTTTCTGTTGTTATTTAAGGAAAATACTGTTAGCATTCTTGTGGCTTCTGTTTTTGGTCCACAGAAGGCAGGCACAGGCAGCTTTTTCCTTTTCCCAGTCTCTGTATTGGAGAAGAGTCACAGGGAGGCTGTTGCTCARTTGTCATTAGTTATTGGTGTAGAGCTGAAGTGGCATAGCTGTGTTTAGTGGAGAGGCTGACAAGACAAGAGTGCTGGGGGTAAAAGCACCTGTCAGTATGGAGAAAAGTAGTTCTAGCATATGGAATCTGAAACTGAGTGAGATTTTTTTTTCCTGGCTCCTTAAAAATATTTTTTTTGCTCTCATTTCAATTGAATAAGCAGATGAGAGAATCTGTAACTTGTCTGCCACTAACACAGATCTGTAATAGTCACAGGTCAGGTTTATTTACTTTTATTTTTTAAACTTTATGTTCTAGGGAGAAATCATGCCACTCTTTTGGGGTCTTTTTTATTGCTCATTACACTTGTAGCATGTTTGGATTTGTGATAGACAAAATGCACTGAATGATGGTATTTTTGTACAAGCCTAAGTGCTAAATATTTAATATATTTTTCAAATATTTGTTGATTCAGAGGAATCTCATACTCTTGATTCCTTCATACATGTTTGTTTCAGAATGTTATCAATTCAATGATTCCTAATCAGAAGTATTTGGATATCTACTACAAGATTGCCAGATTTTGGCCTTTACTCTTACAACATTTCATTTTTTTTAAATGACAACTTACAGTACAGCTGAAAATCTTGTGAAACTTTAAGTAGGCTCACAAAAATTGTCTTTAGCACCTCAAATAAAAATTATTTCAAAATTTTGGATGAAATTTTTTCATMTCTTTTGGAGAAAGCTTTCAAAGGTTTATTTCCTTAACTGTTCAAAAGATAGTTTTGCGATGTGCTCAAGACTGCCTCTTTCATAAAGTATATTTTTTCAAGAGGATTTACAGAAWGTTCTAGAGATTAGCTTTGTGATTACAACTGTTTCTCTTGTTCTAATTCRGGACTAAAGTAGTATGATGTCAGATGCTGGTGGACTTCGTTCGTGCATTGTGTGATGACATCAGTGCTCACAACAGAGGGAATTAGAGCTCAGTGGTACAGCACGTGCTTGGCAGGAGTTGTGATWCAGGGATCAAGAGTTTGGCAAAGACAAACTCCAGGGTGATCTGCTGGAAAYGATTCTTGGAAAATTTACATCGACTTTCAGATCTGAGAAATTATTGCCTGCWTTGGTACTGAATTGCAGTAATTCTTTCCTAGAAGGAGCTTGGAAAGGCCATGGATTCTTTCATCTGCATCTGAAAGTTAAGACTCACTTCTTATCATACAGAGATGAAAGAACTGATTACTTCTGTGATGAAACTGGAGATAAAGAGCAAATCAGCTCAAAATTTGTAACTTTGGTCTTCCTATTTTTACCTGAGATTGTTGAGAAGGGGAGGAAGAGTGGATGGGTGGCAAGAGTAGAGGAGCTTGGGCTATGAGATAGGGAGGGACTATACTGGCAGTCTGAAATTCAGAAATAAGYYATTTTGAAGGGCTTCTCTAGAACAYGGTGAATTTGTCAAACCAGCTGGTTCTAGTCCATAGTGCTGTGGAGTGGAGGGAGACCCACAGTGCTGCATGGAGTGAAGGAGAGCTAGACACAAGCACGAGTGAGCCAGGAGCCAGGATTGCAACTTTGATTTCAAGTCTGTAGAGCTTGGCAGGTCTCTGTAACTTTGAGTGAGAAATATGCACACCCCAACCTCAGTGAACATTTGTCTTTTTCTCATAACATTCTTTTACTGTTCTCTTTGGTTGCTCTCCCATTTCATTCCAGAAGGCAGCTTTCTGCASTCTGTGTTAAAAGAGGATGCCTCTGGCCTGTGTCAGCTCAGGGATTTACATCACTATTGAGTATTTGGTATTCCTTTATTTACTTTAGGAATGCCTGGTGATCACTTCATAAAAGGACACAGAATAGCTGTATCATATGAATACCTGTCTCAGTTTAGAAAGGGCAGGCCCCTTTACAAGCTTTATGAGCAKTGCTGATAATCCTTGCTACGTGAGGTCTCCTTCCTTGTCTTCCACCAGAGACATTTCCAGACATTCCCAGCCTCCTATGAAAACCTGTAACTGTTCAAACTTCCATGCAAGTCTGTGGCACTCGTCATCTTTCTGTTTTCYAGAGGAGCAGTTACTTGCTCATGCTATTAAAGGGTTAATACATTTCTTGAAAAGCMTTTTCATAGTTCTGTTCTGTATTAGAGTGGATAAGCTCAAGACAAATTCAAGCTGGATCAATTGTTCTGTTGGGACAGCAGCTTGTTCCCATCTGCTGCTTTTGCTGAAAAGTTGGCAGACCTTTTCTGCAGAGATAAAAGGTGGCATAGCTGGATAGAGTCCCCCCAGTCCTAATTTGAAAAGCAGTGCAAGTGGATGAGAAGTTGTGAGTGAGAGCAGCTGGCTGTCAACAGACATCTTTCCTTGGTGCTCTTCAAATCTGAGCAGAGAACGTTCTGTTGGTAAATGGCACCCACACGTGAATTTGCTCTGCTGTCCCCTTTCCTGATATGAGGCTGGGAAGGGTCCAGCTGAGACACCTATTCCCCTTTGGTGGGAGAAGTTTATGGTTTGAGCTGGCTGATATTAGTGCCTAAGGACAGAACAGGACCACTCATCTTTTAATGTTGCCTGCGAGATCACTCCCTAATCTGGCAGCATTGCTCAGTGTCTTCCTCAGACATGGGATTTAGGAGGATGGTYTGTTATTTCAGGATTCGCCAAGATTGTTACATTGCTGACCTTAAGCAAGATGTGTTTGCCAAATCTGTGCAAATCAAAGGCATCTTATCTGAAAAAACTGAGTGATGTAGTGGCTTGGAAAATCAGAGACATGCATGCAAAAAATCTTCCAATTGGCCTAAAATGTTTCTTAAACAGACCACTTACTTTTTAGAAAATACTGCTGTTACTCCATTATGCCTCCCCCAAATATTAAAAGATAAAAAGGTATTTTCTCTGGCAGGACTTGAGCTTTAGGCTATAGATCAAACAGGTTCATACATTTTTCTGGCCTCTTTTTTTTTATAAAAAAGYTTTTTTAWTWATTTCTTCGTATTCTTGTCTATTCGTATTGTATTTCAGTGTGGTCTGGCCAATAGTCTTGATACAGAGACAAAAATCTTTAGTCTTGTTTAACCAAGCTGGTAAGAAAGTTGTATTTTCATCCTGAAGTGGGGGGTTTTCCTTGCAATATGTTACAGGGGTTTGTCTCAAGATTATCAGAAGTTTTTGCACTAAATGAGTGTTTAAATGCTACTTCATTGGCATTGAGCTCTGTKYGAKCTCTTCTTCTCTGGAGCTGCAACTAAAATCAATGACCAACACGTAGCAATCTTGACCCTTATTTTTCTAATGTACCTCTGTGAGATTCCRTGCAGTTACTTAAAGCATGTTGCTGCTGTTTTTGATACTCCATAACTTTGTCCTTRCAATTGTACAGCTGGAGAATGCAGCTGGTTTTTGCATTGCTGAAATTTGGCTGACTCTGCWGAAACATCCAGGCCTTTTTGGACACTGTGTGATAAAAATACAACACTGCTAGTGCTCTGTTTTTATTATTAGTGGAGGTGCAAGTGCTAAAAATATGTCTTGCTTTCACAAGAATCTAAGCACAGACAATGCTGCAGAGAGCTCCTTTCTGTCTGTGTCTCGTTTGCTTGATCTATATTGGGAATTGAAAAGTGCCAGGAAGTTTCCACATAAATCTTTGAGATTTCTACATTCCACTCAGTCTCAGCTTTGATATTCTTTCTTTAAAGAAAGTTAGGCCTTAGCTATTTCATTATCAAAGAAAACCTCMAGCATGTCAAGTTGAATGTAGGTGATGCAGACAGAATTTGCACGGAGCTGGTAACAATAGTGGGAGGTGTGAAGTTCTGCCTTTACCTCCACTGAGTGTTAGCTCAGGTATTTAGCAGCGTTGTCTAATTGTCTATATAAAGTATTAAATTCCTTAAAAAGAGGGAAAATACTAGAGACAGCAGAGCTTGATGTGTGGTGGGAGGCATGTTACATTGATGGCTCAAGCTAATGGCATTTGTGGATTGTTTCTGATTGTTGGTGTTATAAAGGAGAAGTCAACATTAAACTTCATCAGCATAGGAACCAAAGAGTGGGGATTTTAGATTTTTAGCATCTTTGAGTTATAGTTTATCCTGTGGGTAGAAAACCTGTCACACTTCATCCACATTCCTACTCTAACATTAAACAGAAAAGCATTAAAACACTTCCAAGTCTGAAATGAGACACTTCTTCCAGGAGTCCTGAATTCTGGACTGCTCAGTTGGGTTTTTTCACCCTGGTGCCTATCACTTGCAATCCTTTTTGCTTTAATAAACTGTCTTGAACTGATCAAACAGGACCACCTATGAGTGTGTGGATATGAAAGGTGAAGAACGAAAAAATTACATCCACTTCCCCTTGTTTGGGTCCTGTGCTGCAGTTGATTCTTTATTCTTTATTCTTTGTAAATATTTATTTCTTCTTAATTAAGTTAATGACTCACTAGATAACTTGCTGCAGTTGTTCATATTTTTTACAGTATGCAATTTTTCRACACTGAAGAAGTTCTTTCCTGCTGATATTCATTAAAAAACAAAAAAGTGTTTAGCAGATTAGGGCACTASTATGTTGTATGCACACATCAGGTATGCGTTCTGAAATAAAGYTGATTACCCAAATCTGAGTTTGAARTTCAGCAAAGAAATTTTAACTATAGRATGGATGGTAAGTGCTTTCTTAAAACTGAAAACCAGTCCTACATTCAGACTTGTCTTTGCAAGAATAAGAGGAAGCAACAAAACCAAGAAAAGGCAAAGCAGAACTGCTTTTTTGATATACGTAATAATCGTGGATGATACAGGTTTATTCTACTCCTTTTCAGATTTGAAACCACGAGAGAGAGAATGTTCTCTTCTTTGGTGGGTTTGGAGAGCAGTTTGTTCCCTTAAATTTACTGACAATGCTTGAGAAAATGATTTTGTTTGTTTTGTTTAAAACCAGGGGCCAAAAGATGCAGAGTTTAATAACCCAAGACAARCCATTTAGGACACTGGAACAAACTCAGAAAACCTAGGAAAAGAAAGAGGAAGACTAGTTTTGCAATAGRATGTTAGACCACACAATAGGCAAATGACTGTGACATGTCACTTGGAAGCCATTGCAATTTTCTTTTTTCAGGCAAGAATGAGGACTCTAATGTGTAGACYTCCACCATTCTACAGTCCTTTCACTGGATTATAAACAATTCTGTTTGCCATTTCTTTTTACCTTAATGTGATTTATAAATCTCTTTATTTTTTTGTTATTTGAATACATAACCAGATTGGAAGCTACATCTTCAGTGAAACAACTAATGGGCACAGAAACAAATCTTAAGTTTATGCACCTAAACACTGCAGTTCTCATGCAACAGTTGTTTGAGCCTGGCAACTGGATGGAAAAGGCAGGGCTGCAGCTTTTGTCTTGTGGATGATTTTCTTAGCCAGGTTCCCCTGAGTTTGCTGTTGATTTTCAATTGTTTCCAAATTCTTCATTCCAGAGCTTCTACCTGAAAAGTTCCAAGCAATGTTTCAAGAACTCTTAAGAACTTATATGTAGATTCTCAGGTGGCTTCAAGAAATGAATGAGATAGATTGATTTATTGTCCCATTTGGACAAGTAATAAATGAGTAAATTGTGCCAGTTCCATGAGATCAGGATAAGTTAAAGTAGCATCACAGTAACACTAAAACCTTTATTTGAATGTATGTGTAAGAACCTCTATTATTCATAAGGGTCCTCTCCCAAAAGTAGTAAACTTAACTTGATCTGTCAAAGACAGTGAGATTGGGTATTGGAAGTGTGAATTAAAAAAAAAGAAAAAGCCAGTCCTGAAATTCTAAGGGTGGTTCCATAGATTTTTGTTAGYTTTCTTTTTCTCTGCAATTGAAAGTTTGAAGGGTATTGCAGTGTTGCATTTTTCCCTCTTACAGGTCATGAAATTCACTATAAAATATTTATACCACATAAACCCATTTTTTTTTGTTTTCCCCCTTTCAAAAATCGCTCGTGTGATTGCTGTCACTTACAAAGAACAAAGATTCACTTCCTCTTACCTTGCAGAATTTGAAGAAAAAGTTTGTTCTATTTGTTTWCTTTGTGCCTCAGGAAACTTTCAGAGAGTTCTTTGGGGTTTTGTGGTTGTGGTTGGTTTTTTTTTGTTTGGTTGGTTTGATTAAGTTTTTTTTTAGTGAAGTGAAAAAAGAAAAGGTGTGAAAGAATAAAAGGGAAGTGTGAAGGAATCTATTTTTAAGAAGTTTGGAATGTTTTTCTCTTAACTCTTAAAGTATTCTTTTAACTTTTCTCTTTAAAAGCATAAATACATGTGCATGGACACTGTTGTGTTTAATACTATACAGTAATGTATTTTCCATGTCCTTCCATAAGTTCTGCTATCTTATAAAACTTGAACTATTTTACAGGATGGGGGGAGTAAGAAACAGAATAAAAAGCATACTGGGCACTGGTTGGAGTTTTTTTGTTCCACTCGGAACGTTTTGTCCAACATCAGGCACGTCTGTGTGAYTTCATTATCTGCTGCCTGGGAATGGCAGGTACTCGGAGCATCTCGATTCTGTTCAGGAGGAAGCTGTCCAAGAGCACTGAGAGAGGGCTAAGGGCAATCTGTGAGCACAGCACGTAGGTCCAAAAATCAGAAAGCATTTGGAACTCTCCCTTGGAAGGGYTTGCGTGCTCCAAATGCTAGAGTTGTGGATGAAATATGACTCAGAGCACTGATCTCAGTAAGAATCAAGGAAATGGAAAATAAATTGTGTGAGAGACTAATGTGTAATTAAAATTGCAGCGGTAATTTTTCCTTTTTTTCAGTAAAACATTTTTCTTAGAGCCAAGCAATAGTTCAGGTGACTGCTAAAGATTTACAGAGCATTTTTCTTGGCACTGGGTAATAGATTATTATTGTTATTCTCAAGGATAGTGACAGCTGTTCATAACAGCAACAGTCCTTTTGCAACTACTTCTATTGTTGCTTGAGACAGGATCAGATTGAACAAGCATTAGAGAAGAAATGGAGAGAGACAAAAAGAATTGTTTAGTTCTGTTTGGCATTCCCCTCAAAGTGATCCACAAGAAGGTGAAGAATTTTTTGCTTCCATTTCAAGTATTCTAGAGGTTGAGAGCAAAATCCAGTCTACATAATGGTGGAACTTGTTCTTTAAATATCTGTAATACTCTTGATAGTCTCCCAGTACTTTCAAAGGAATAACTGAAGTGAGCATGTGGAGMCTGTAAGTCAGGAGTARACTCTTATGAACATACCAACGTTCYTGRCTGCTGCAGGTACTGGTRTGAGGCATTCCAGAAGCTRTATTAATGACTTATTTGGGGCTTGGCTGTAAGGCAGAGTCAGTGTGCTTCCTTCTCTTTCATTGCTARTTGTTCCACACCTGAAGTCTCACAGTATTTAGTCTTTCAATTCCAAAATCAGTGAATTACTCTGAAGTACTCTAATACCTTGACTAAGATTGCCCACTAATTACATGGCCAAGATGGAAGGAGAGCTGAGTATTTTGGCTGATTAATCCATACTCTAATCTTTACACTGTACTTTCCACTTATATTAAACATTACCAAATCTTCATATTTATCAAAGCAAKCTGTTCCTCAGCTAGAATTATACTTGGAGATCTTTTATAGAGATACCAGCATTTGATACTCTTGGTGCAATTCCCAAGGATGTGATGATACTTCGTTGAAAGAAGATAATAAGTTTAGATTAATACCYGAAAAAAGAAATTTGTCATATTTCCAATTCAGATCAGGTAAGTAATGGTAGTTTTTCCATTCTGGGGAAGCAGTGTTCATGTGTGGTTGCAAAGATGGAAAGAACATCCTTGAACTCAACTTACTCCAGGACTCAGTTGGATGGCTGTGTTTTTACTGGTGGATACTGGTTTTTCTGTCACCTTGGGAACAGGTCACTGAGCAGAGTGATCCAGTGTCTGTCAGCTGGGCTTTCAATAAGTGTTGCACCAGATTAAKTCCTGATCTCTCTGTTCTTCTCTGTTGTTAATGGGAGCAGAATTAGATTTCCACTTGTGTTGTTATGTCTTATACTTTCTCTTATTAGTCCTCTTCAACAAAAAACTACTTTCAGCATTTTAAAATTGAAAGCTTTTTTTTTAAAATCTTGAAACAAACATTCTTTTTGTTGGTGTTTTCTTGAAATAACATTTACTTAGCTATTAGTAATGGATTTTGAAAATGTATGAATCATCATTAACTCAGTTTCATTAACTTCATCATGATAATTTATTATTGTTATTTGTAGTTAAAAATAGCCAAACAGTTGTGACCAATTTGGGATGGGGAATTAACCTGACATTCCTTTGTTCCCCATATGTATTGTAACTGTGTATGTATTTCGGGTTTTAAAATTTTTTTTATTCTATCATGCTTTTCTTACTACAATACTATGTACTGAAGAAAGAAAGAAAGATTTATAAGGGAACTTCTAGCTCAAGCTCAAAGCTTGACAGGATTTCTGGTGACTGCATACAGACCTTCCACTGATAGCTTAGGGCTGCTCATAGGTTTCAGACTGGTGCAAAGCAGTGATTTCTGGATAAGTGCCAATCAGTGTTTTTGCTGAGCTAAAATATCAGAGAGAACAAGCCTAACTATGGGAGTTTTGGGATGTAACAATACATTCATTTCAGGGGGCAACTACAACCTTATCTTCACATGACTTCACCTGATTCTGAAAAAAACTCTCACCACCTACTGTGAACCTGAGAAGCAAGGCTTTTACTTCAGTAGCTGTTTTCCAGCCTGGTCAGAATCTACTAGGAGAAGTGAGATAGAATTAATAATTACTGTAGTTGTAAAATCATTGTCTGCAGTGGTGATTTCAGTTTTGCTTACAGAATCAAACACCAGTCTTAGAAGTGTAGGGGTTTCCTTAGAAAACTTCTGTGGTTGGAAATGTGGACATTGAATGGCTCTTACACCCAAGCATGCTTTCAGAGGTTCTGCACACTCATAGGGCTTTGACTTCTAATCCAAAGGAATTTTTGTATGATTTTAGAATTAAGATACCCATAGCATATTGCTATTAAGATAACCATAGCATATTAATAAAATAAAAGGAGAAATGTGAATTAAAAATATGTTCCATGCTCACGTATGGCCTTATCAACACCATCAACAGAAATGCACAGATTTAAACCATTGAGAAATTTGGCCTTCTATTTCATTGACTTATTTTCAAGCCTTTCAACAGTGGGAGACAAAAYGAATTCAATTCAAAAATATTCCCCTGGGTTCTGTGGCAAAGTGACTTTGCCTAGTATGAATGACACAAGTTTCATATCTGGCAAGMAAAAAATGCATGTTTATACTAGGAAAATTATCTCTTGCTGATATGAAATGTCAGCAGTATTGCAGCAGAGTCCCAGATGAATGTGGGTTTGCTGCCAGCATATACAAGGACAAAATGTTCAGAACCATTTTGGGAACTGCCATTAATCTGGCACAGTCTGCTCTTAACTTGCAGTTGTATCCATCCAAACAAACAAGGATAAAGAGAAGAAAATAATCTGAAGTTATAGGAGTAAAGCAGAAGTGTTGATGCTTAGTCCAGTTGYTTAATTACAAACCAATGAAGCAGCTGCTGAGAAGAAATGATTGTGCTCACAGAGCCTTCTGGGAGTCTACAGACACCTTTACAGATTCTAAAGTGCTGCAAATAAAAGATCACTTTGTGTGGTTTTCTAAGCTGTTAAAATGRTCATATTCAAACTTCCTCTAAGTTTTGAAGTTGTGAGGAATTGTGCTGTATTTGACAATTTCCTGTATTTCAAAATCCYATTTGAAGTGCAATGTGATGGTATTTCTATAAGTGTTATATACAAATAGWACTCCTAGTCAAACTTCCCAAAATTTAGTGCACATACCAAGCATTTATTTAGGGGTATTTCCTAACTCATTCAATATACTTCCAGTTGTTACCAAAAGACCATAATATCAAAATGTTTGTCTTTAAAAAGCAGGTGTCTTCCATTAAACAGTATTCCTTTAAACTCAACAAAGCAATTTTTCTTTTAAACTCCACATCACTGTTCATCAGGTCACAGCATTTTAGGGCAGCAAGTTACAGATGCTCAGTTTTTAGAATATTAGAAATAAGGTTAGCAACCTGGTCTGAAGTTGCATAAGTGCCTCTAATTTCAGGGCACTAGAAACTGATTCACTGGTGCTTTTGCTACCTTTACTTTGTTGCAATTTCTTGAGATGCAGTTGGGTTTTAATTCTTGTATTGTTTCTGTGAGAACAACACYACGTGCTTATTTGTGCTAGAGTGGAATGGAAACCAATGACTGTGTTTATTGGGTCTTACAGAATATTGTCTGTGACTTTGGCTTGTTTCAACACTGGACAGGGTTTGGGAACAGTTTTTCTCCCTGTTTGCTGTACTTTTCATAGCTACAGAGAGAGCGCTTTATTGTCGGGAAATTGTCATTTGTTGGGTTGAATTACAAAYAGTCAGGGTAATGATTCTTTGTTGTTTAGGTTCTTGAAAAGGCTTGACATCGTTAACATTCTTGGAATGACATGTATCATAAATCATAACATAGGAAAATTAGAGGGATTCACTCATGTGTAATTTAAACTGCAGGATGTAGAAATACATCGATGTACTTATGCTCTCCCCAAACAGTTTTTCTTTTGTGCTTTGATGATCAGCACAAATTTCTCTGGTATCCTGATTTCTCTGCCCTGGTCCTTRTWTTGACCAGARTGAAAAAGGATAGGAGTTCAATGARAGAAGATGGAATTGCATACTGTAGGTGTTCCGGCTGCTCTGCAGAGATCCTGTAGTGCTGTCATATAAWATGCTTTCCTGACTTGCACCAGAGGACCAATACACAAGTAATTCCAATTTAAAACAAACTAGAAGTTACTAATTTCTAMRTTGTATGGAAGGAAAAGGGCCARTKARYCCCTTCTGAAATTCTGGCWTGGTCAGGATCAGTTACATCATTTRTATTTGGTCACTACACACTGCTTGGTGTACAAACAGCTGTGTCAAATATGCTAGGAAAGAAACCAAGGTTTTGGAGCTCCCAGAAGGTCTAAATATGTTCCTTTCATCTTCCAGCAGTGACAATGCTCTTTCAAAAAGCTGAATTCTCTGACTGCAAGAACAAAATGTCCTTCCTTAATGGCTAGAAAACTACTCCATAGTTGAAAGAATAATGTGGTTTCAAGTTTTGATACTAAAATAAATAAAGAGCTTGAATGGCAATAAGGTAGATTCTACTTAATTTTGCTTCAYGTTTAGTTAGTGATAATATACTATTTCTTTGGAACTGTGTAATATCTCTGTCACTTGGGCTTTTAAGAACAACTCTAACAGGAGAGTGCCAGGTAGGTCTGATCCTGCTATAGGACAGAAGAGAAGTCCCTGGAGTCCCTGCCTTGGGAATTTCTATGGTTCTATGATTACAGGATTCRTTGCCTCTGTGGGTTTGGTTATTCTTTGAAGTAGAATTATTGGGCAACTTAATAACATAGACAGAAATTAAGATATTAGAGGCACAAGTAGTCCTGCAAATCAAGATATTAAGAAAATGATAGCTATTTTGATTAAATGTAAGAAATACAGTGAGATTGAAAGGACAGTATGGGAATAGTTTAGTCTGCATTTAGGTGCCAGAACGTCTGCACGTAAGCTTTTGGGAATTAYTTCTTTTTACTGTCCATAGCTGATGCTTACTAACTCCAGCTGTGACAAAATTCTCTCCTTAGATTAATGACATCTAGACCAATTCCAGAAATGGGGATAATTTGGAAGTGAATTTCCTATCTGTTGAAGAAAAGGGAAAGATTTAGTCAGCCTAAAATATAGGGTAGCTTTCCTGAAAATATTAAACTATTTCTCCTGTTCCTTGTTACTTAAAAAGTAAAATGTACTACCAATATGTAGTACAGGAACAATCTGGGTAAGCAGAGGAATGACCCATCTCCAGCAGTGTTTTCTCTCAGTGGCTTTTATTAAATGTCTGAGTAGGGGATAATGATGCACAATTTACAGAGGTACTGAGGGGCTGACTTGATGACTTCGGCTCCTATAGTAGATTTTTCTTTAGGGATATTGCAAAATATATATCAAATTTTTCAGGTTGCATTTCAGAATGTAGTTTATTCTATAATAATATTCAACTGATAYTTAGCATTGTTTCTGTACTACAGARCTTAAGAAATAACTTGTGGCTTAAACATGAAGTCCGTGCTAATTTTGATCAGCTTTATCTTCACACATCATAACTTTGATAACAAGTCAGAGTAAAGGAAAAATGRATCAGATGCTTACTTGGCCAGTGCTGAGCAGAGGTTTGCTTTTGAAAGCCTKATTAGAACAGTGTGACCTGACAAAAAGCTGCACATCTCTGGCCTGGCAGTCCTGAGGAGGGGAGAAGTGATGCTGTTTCTCCCTTATTGCTGAACATTTCTGTGACCCTTCCTTAGGGTGAACGAGCACCTYATTGACTCCTAAAGCAATGCACTGGCATCAAGCCAGTATGTGAGRGTTAGAAACAAACCTGTGAAATGTATAGACTGGCAACAGTAGTGCATTTTCTTTTGTTTGGAAACAAAAAAAACCAACAATGCTGTAAAAGAACAAAAATTAAAGCTGCAAGAGTTCACATGTKTATGGTCCTGTGACAGTGAGTATCTTCCATGCAGTCATGGAAGAACAGGGGGAGTGAAGGAATTACTGTTGAAATAAATAATGAGGAGGGAGCTTGAACTGATACTTGCATCCATTCTGGGCTAGCAYTGGCCATGTGCCATAGTAGGTGAAACTGCTATGACAATTTATCATACRAACAACAAATCAGGCCAAATTTATCTAATCAGTTTTCATGATTAAAATATGTCTGGGCTCCTTTTTCTAAAACTACAAGGGTTGCAGCAAAAAAAAAAAAAAAAAATTTTCATGATTAAAATATGTCTGGGCTCCTTTTTCTAAAACTACAAGGGTTGCAGAAACATCAAGATTAGGAATAATCTCTATGTCTGTGTATATATGTGTGCATGCATGCATCTATTTTATTTTTCTTTGAGCATTTGCCCTTATGAGAGAGAGTAGATTGTGAAAAAGGAAAAAAGCATCATAGGATTAAGTAATGGGGACTACTAAACAAGAGCTGGCAGATGATATTTGTACCCTGGAAAGCTTTCAAAAATTAGGACCTTCTATTTTTATTTTTCTATTTGAAACAGAGTGGTGGTTGTTCAAACAGAGCTGGCAGAAGCTTTTAGACAGCATCAGACCTTGGGTGAAAAGCTGTCCTTGGGAAATGACATAGCTTCAAAGTAATAAATATTACAAAACTTGCCTGATAAAGTGTGGGCCAGTAAATTTGTCAAGAGTGTGTATTTTGTAAGCTATTCTAGGTTACACAGAAAACATAGATGCTGCTGCAGGGTCTGCTAGAGCAGGTGGAGCTCCRTGTTGTATTTTTTGTCTAGTCAGCTAAGCAATATCTCAGGAAGATTTCTGCCTGTGACCATTAATCTTGCTCTGCCCTGTGCAAGGTTGCACAGATGACTTTTCCTGGGTTGTGCTGTACCTTCACAGTGAAATGAGTGAGGTCACAGTGAAATGAGTGAGGAGGCTGTAGGTTTCTTGGCAAATGAAGAGTACTGAACCCCTTCATGAGGTGTACATCACTTGACTGTGACTATACAGAAAAATGTTTCTAAATCATACGTGTTTAAGTTTGGTATTTTCTTTCTTTTTCTTTTTTCCCCCAGATCTTTCTATCTGATGTCTGCAAAGTTCAAAAGGCCTCATTATTTTTTTGGGTTATGTTTATGGTAAGTTTTCTTCTGCCTGGTGCTGAAGTTCTTTTAGAGTTTGGTTTTACTTTGTGCCAACAGTAATCTTGGAATTCCAAAAACTCTGATTATTTGCATTTCATTACTTTGATGAATTGTACTTTACAAGTTGGAATCTTGATACTCCTCCGAGTTACATTTGGGTTATTTTAGCAATTGCAAACAGGCTGCATTTTTGCTTACATATTTTCTTTAATAATCACTGTATTAAGAAACAGATTTTATTAAATGTGTGAAAACTAGAGRAGAGGAGGATCACTTTCATTTTCTCTTCCTTCTCCAACCTCCTTCCCCCCCACCTTCTTTCTTTCTAGGGGAAATAGTAGGACAAAAGTAGTAAGTAAGACAAAACCAGAAAAGTATAGGAAAAGAAAACAAACAGGAAATTTACATTTTTTTCATTATAACTGTAACTTCTTTGTAAAATCCATCATCTCAAGCCTATCAACTTTGCCCTAGGGATGAAAACCCCCAGCTTTTCTGTCCAGCTCAAGTTAGAGATCGTGAGGGAATAAAATTTGTCTTCCTGACTGAATGGGCCCAGAAATGGATCTCTGGCCAACTAATTATTTCATAATCTGTCAGGAAATTCTCTAGATCTCCAAGTATGCAGAGAATTGTCTTATCCAAACCCAAATGCCCTGGCTGAACAGCTTTTTATTCTTCATTGCACATACCAGGGAATTGTGAGTTGGTGCAGGTGGAAAAAGAACCATTGCAGTTGTGTCAGAGTTATTTCTGCAGATCATCTGTGGGATGTGTCAGAACCCTCAGCTGTGCAGGGCAAGGCTTCTCTGTCTTCATTCCTTCTCCAGCCAGCAGCATCCACTGGAACCTGCAATCCCCAAACACACAGTGTCCTGGAAGCAGGGGAAGCAGAGCATTGTGCTGGTTAAGATTTAAAACCTCTCTCAGCCTCTGACAGATTTCTGGACATTGTAATGCATTTTCTATTTCTTTCATCTAGTCCACACCTTCAAGTGGAGGTTATGATTTGGCTCTCAGTACTTGTGCTGACAAACTGTGCTTACACTCTGACTGTACAGGCAGWATCTGTATAACATATAGAGAGGTGCTTTCTTTCTGCTTTCCTCAGAGTTGAAATTACATCCCTAATTCCAATAGAAAATTAAACTAAACTTTCAAGAGGAAGGCCATGGAAGAAAAAGAAATGGAACTATACTGTTTTTTAAAGGTGAATATTGAACCCAGGGCAAACATGACATAAGGTAGGCAAGATGTACAAGTGCTTCAGTGTGCAGAATGGAATTTAGAGAGTTGGTTGTCTCCAGATCTGAGCTGCAAAGTGCTGCAAAAGATGTGGAAATTGCTAAAGAAATACTGGAAATAAACTACATAAAAATATGGAAAGTAATGACCAAGTGATCTGTAACAATTTTAATAGCCCATAGGAAAAGGTCAGTTTTGCTTTAACCTGCCTGGAAGTTAGGTAAGCACCAAAGCCACTGTGAATTGTCTGAGATGCTGGACTGGAGAACTGTTGCTTTGTGAAAACAGGGATTGTCAGTACAGGCATTAAGCAGAGACACTAATACTGTCTGTTGTGTTGTTTTAGAATACGATATTATCCTACCGGATCAAGGGAATTGCAGCATCTTTTCACAGAATGATTTATCAAAAGTAGTCTTCAAAATCTGCATGACATGAAAAATCTATTTTGACTTCAGGTAGAAGTATCTAATAATCTCTTATGCAAAGAGCTACTTTTATGTGACCCTATTTTTTTGGTTTTTTACACAMTGCCTACCTTTTAACCTGCACAGCTGCTGTGCCCACCAATGCTRTTTCAATAAAGAAGTTTTACTCTGKTCTGTGTTTACCACAGCACAGTGATGTTTCATGGATGTGGAGGGGAATTCTTGCTGCCCATGGGTGCACTCAGACTTGGCAGATAAGGCCAGAAAAGGCAGCATTCGTTATAGCTCTTTGCATTGGTCTCTTAAAGGTTTATGGAGAACTTTTCAGACAAAAGYACCTGTGCCTTCTCTACTGGTATGATTCTCTTAACTCAGTGGTGACACTGGCATAAAGCATTAGCTCAGAGCTCTTAAGGTCCTGAGGCAAGGCTGTTGGTGTGACTAAAGAAATTTCATTCAGAGCTTATCTGAGAAGGGTAAGATGCCAGATTCCATCAGAAAGAGCAACATTTAGTTACCAAAATGAATGACTTGACAGGTGGAGACACCAGAGCTAGGAAACAAACTGCCATCTTCAGAGCCCTGGGGAATAGGGGTTCTTATACAATCATGAGCCCATCTTTCTGCATAAAATGACTACTTCAGAGTTAAATATAAGCTATTTCTGACCCTTGCAGTATAARGGTCTGATCCAACTGCCTGGAATCCATATGTCTCCTCATTGATTGAATTCCTTGGATTGGATCATCTCCTGTATTGAAAGATTCTRTACATACATAGAGGGTAAATGTTACCTGGATTGATTTATTATATTATATTGATTGCTCTCACATCAGTATGTGACTGTTACATATGACTTTAAAAGGCTGCTTTTTCATCCCCTTAAAATCTCAGAGTAGAAGTTTCTAAGATGTTATCTGTTCACAAGGTAATAAAATGCCACTTTTTGGAGTAAATTCTCACTTTTTTCTTTTGTTTGTGAAATGTGTGCTGAAACCATGTATGTGTGTGTGGATACATACATACAAAATTCAAGAAAAGAACCAGCTACTCAAGCTGGAATGTGAATAGTGATTGCTCTGGTTGAAGTGCAGGCTTTCCCCAGCTGTTTAATTGTACCAGGGCAGGCTTCATTAGACATGAATAGACAGTACATAAAATGCACACTTTCCCTCCCCCATTCCYCTTGTTTATCTGATTTTGTAGGTTTTTAATTAACTCCATAGAACTGGAATAAACTACAGGAATTGTAAAGTGAATATCCAGAAACACTACAGATAGAAAAATTGCTACAGACCTATTAGGTTATGTTTTTGTTCTTTTGTGTTTGTAAACACATCTGTTCAAAACTTCTTTTCTTTTGTCTGCAGCTGAAAGGCATAAGGGAATATTTTGCATTAAAAAAAATTAGAAATGCCTACTTCAAAGAATTTGGGAATTAGAGATATTTAGATAATGAGGAGTATTGCATTCACTTTCTAAACATCTCTAAGTTGCTTTTCCAATATGAGAAAAGTGCCATGACACTAATTCTATTTACTTCCTTATAKAATATGATAAACTACCTAATCTGGGGCTCTGTGTGTATGTGTATCGATAAAATACCATTGCATGTCTAACTGTCCTGCTGGACAGATGGTGATATCATGTGGATTATGGTTTATGTGAGGGTGGGTCAGTGAAGGGGAGTTGAGGTGTCTTGCTATGCAGTGTGTGTGCATAAAAGTCTKTGCTGGGATGTTCCAAGAGCCCTGGTCCTCATCCCTTTGTGCYTGCCTGTGCTTGTCCCTTCTTTCAAGTGCCTGGAATCTGTGGACCATCTGCTTGAAGTGARCTGAGCTCTGTTTACATTGTGCACAAAGAAAGGCAACATATGAAGTCTAGTKTATTATACTATACTCATGTTAATCTTTACATCAAATAGAATATCTTCCCTCTTCTCTCCACCCTCTTTRTTTCTCCCTTTATTTCACTGTAGTGAATAAGTTAAATTTGATTCCAATTTTAGAATCAACAGCTTTTTTGAGAGGCCAGAGTGTGTGACTTCAGAGGGCAGGCAGAGAACAGGCAGCTGAGGAGCCACAGCACGAGTKCTTGTGGGAAGGGATTATCACCGGGGCTCAGCTTTTGGCTGTGGGGACTGCAGCTCTCCCTGGGCCGGGTTTCCTGCTGCCCACTCATCCTTGAGCTGAGCCTGGCCAGGGAGCAGCCTGGAGAGAGCTGGTTCTGCACAGCCTGGGGAGAGCTGGTTCTGCACAGCCTGGGGAGAGGAACACAGGAAGGCTGGATGGGCTGTGCCACCCAAGGTTCTTATGCAGCTCAACACAACGCTCAGTGCTGGAGCATCCCAGGGAAAAGGCTCTTCCTGTTGTGAAATATCTGTTATTTGTATCAGGTGGCTGGAGGAAGGCAGGAGAAAGACTATACTGACAATCTATTTTATAACTGTAAGCAGGGATAAATATATAGGGGGGGGGAAACGGACAGGATTTTAACCATTCAGTACATCTTAAAACTTCTTAAGAGCCCAAACTGAAATAAAAGGAGGAGTGTTTTGTACAGTAAGTCTTTTGCAGTTTTGGTTGATCATACCCAATTAAACTGTTGATTATTAGACAGTTAGAAATTGTGCATCCTGTAGCTGTTAGATTATATATTGCTGAATTTAYGGTGTGAATCTCTAGCATAGAAAATATATTCAAGTCTGTTAGGATTTTTTCCTAGTTATTCTGCTAGTAAGTTTTTCAMCAATAAACCCTAAGCTAGGCTTATTAGACAAGGGAGTTGTTCATGAGTTATGTGGAACATGTCTTGGTTTCTTGCCCCAGAATGACTCCCTGTTTCTACAGAAGACAGGGTGAACTCTTGCTCCCATTGTTCTCATAGGGATCTGGCTGTAAAGATGACTTTGTGGTGTAGAAAGTGTGTTACAGAGCAGCTGCACAGTCTTGGCATGACCATTTATGTAAAAGGCTAACTTGTACATACCTTCCCTGAGATACTGCATGTATATGCTTCATCCTAAAAACCCACCTTCTTTCCAGAAAGGGAAATTGAACACATGTCCATTTTCCACTGTCCTGTCTTTTTCTCTCTTTAATAACCTAATAATTCAGTCAGTACACGATGTTCAATTGCACTTTTATTCTTCTCACTGCAGAATGGAAATCTTTACTCTATGAGGACTCACACTCTCCAGTGAGAGTAAAAGATGAGGCAGATCTAATAATGTTCAGGGGTACAGGAGAGGGGCCCAACACAATGGGTTTTTTTATGCTGTTCCTCATGCACTGAAAATGTTTTCAGTATAAACCACTGTTTTGACACAAGATTTGCCTTCAGATCAGCACACAGGTTGCCTGTGGTCCAACTGTTTTCATAAGTCAGGGGAAAAGCATCTAGGCATTTACACTGTACAAAAAGGCAAATCCCCGAGTACRGCTCAGTACTTAGATAATCCTTAAGCCTTTTATTTGTTTTTGGTAAACAACTCTCTTCTGCTTCAAATTAATATTGTGATTAAGTTGTTGATACAAATGTTAAGCTATTTAGCATCAGGTTGCCAGCAGACAGSCTGACAAGAAGCTGATAGGAGTGTTCTTGCCAATGACTTGCTTTCAAGTGTCTGATCAGAGCCACAGCACTGAATCTGTCAGTCTGAATCTCTGGATGCTGTTCTTCAGGTCAGGCATTCAGCAAGTACTTAAGTAAAGATTTTCTCAGGGGCAATGTTTTTCAGATAATTTTAAGTTCAGCCAAGAATCAGTAAATCAGGAAAGACGGTAATGTTGAAGAGAAAAATTGTTTGAAAACAACCTCTATTCCAGGCTACATGTGTGAGTTCAGTCTGTGCAGTGATATAGGGGCAGTGGTGCATACTGGAGTAAAGGGGAAAAAATAATGAGTAAAATTTAGATATTAATACTTGACTTGCATTCCTGGAAATATTGCTGGTCTACTAAGCTCTACCTGCCATTGGCAAGGGATGGTATAGCTAAGGGCCTTAAATCATATTTAAGCTCTTGTCTTCTCAGATGCAGTTATAGTCTACCCTCATTATTTTCTTTGTTCTTCTCTCAAACTGTTCTGTTGAGAATACAAAACTAGAAATTTGGGCCCAATTCAGGCTGACACATGGGAACATTTGATACTGAAGAATTTTTCTAGTAGAAGAAATGTCTGATTTTTCCTCCAAAGCAAGGAAAYAATCATGTCCTTCATGTACTTATCTTTACTGTAGCATCCTGACACTTCTGTACTGGATCAGAGCTTTTCCCGTGGGACAGGGCTTTCCCATGTAACATTGGGAGAAATGTGTGCTAGTGCTCATTTGGTAACAGTTGCAACTGGCAGCTAGTTTAGCAGTGCACTAAAGAAATTACAGTCATGCCACAGAGTGAAAAATAATARTACTTTCCTAAAGTATGTTAGACCTACTTCTAATGTACTGCATAGGAATGATTTCACTGAAATAAATTATGCTGTTTTAATTTTCATACTGCTGCAGATGAGAAAAGAAAGAGATGTAGCATGTGGCTAGTTGTAGCTGAGAAGATTTCTTGAAGAAAAAAAGAATCGTGGCTAAATTTTCATTGGTCCTGTGGAAGGGGAAGGAAATCTGGTGAGTCTAAAACTAAAAAACCCTTTGAAACAGTATTTCAGCCCATAATCGGTAGTGTTTTGACATGGGTTAGCAGGAATAGCACTGAGGTGACAAAAAATCCGGTGTAAATCAAGCAGCATGAATTCCAACTGTCAAAATCCCCACTTTTTGCATTTCATGACCAAGCAATTGCATCACTTTTCAAATGGCTTATTCTTGTGTCATGCATGTTGCCTTAAGTAAATGAGCTCTTGGAACCCACTTGASAGGAAAAAGTAAAAAAMAAACCAACAAAAACCAACCAGAATATTGTTAGAAGGTTTATCCAAAGTCAATATTTATGAAGTCGTAACAGCCCAGGAAGAATCCATGCTGTTTCAGTACCACAAGCAGTGCCATTGCTTCCACAGTGTTTTTTAGATTTTCACACCTCTGAATAAGCAAATAACTTCACAAAGGCAGCTAATGTGCCAGGGACTTGTCCAGCCCATGTGGTTCATATTCACTGCCCAGAAGGGTCAAAGCTCATGCTCAAGAACAATTTCCTCAGTATCATCCTGTCCTTCTCACACTGCTCAGAGGCTCATTTGCAGAGCTGCAACATGGGGAGATATGCACGGCTTTGTGATGAGAGAGAAAGTGCAGAGAGGAGGGCCAATGTATGGATTCTCCCCCACCACATCTTTGTGGTGCCAAATGGAGCTGATTATCCTGGTTTAGAGCTTCTTACTGGAAGCTTCTGGCCACACCTGTCTGCTGCAGCCAGTAACACTGCATGTGTATGCCTTCCTGTTGATAAATCCCTGACATAGGAGCATCCTGAGGGACTTGGGTGTTTGTAGCTACTCTTCTATTCAGCGTATCCTATTTGTCTCAGAGGTGCTTTTCAGCTACAATACTGGATGTTCTCAGCCTTAATCATAGGTCTTTGTAATTATCCGTTGGCATCAAGAGGAAACAAAGATGTCTTAGGCAAAGCTTATTGGTGACTGAGCATCTACTTTTCYAACCTGTGAAAAATGCTGAAGTCTGGGATTATTTCTAAGGTCCAAGAGTTGGGCTCCYACCTCTGTCCCAAGGCAGGATTAAGCATTAATAGGCTTGCTGCCTAGCACAGTGCCTTGCTTTCTGGCTGCTTGTTTCTGAACAGTTTGGGCACCCTTTGCTCCCACTTACCATGGCATATCTAGTTGTTCACTAAAAKGTTTCTAACCACTATTTTGGTCTAAATCTCCAGTTGTTTAACAGTTTTCCATTGACCTACAACTGTGCATGGCTGTTTTCAGAGCAAGTTAGGTTTTAAACGAAGAGTTCAGGTCTTCCATTTCTTGCAGTGGGCAGGTCCTTTTGAAGAATGCCTCTCTGATGGCAGACAGACTGCAGCGACTATTTTGCCAAGTCACTCTCCATTTGTAAATATTAGAATGTGTTGTAATTACAGATATAGTAAAGGAAAGAAGGTTTAAATTATACAGCTGAGAGACACCAAAGGAAAATAAATGTAAAACAGCACATGATCTGTGTGCTTTAGGTCTCCAGTCTTGCTATTAGATAGTAAAGATAAGAAACACGAGCTAAAAAAGTCACTCAGTTGAATGACTCTTATGTTTTCTAAATGCCTAGTTTTGCTTCGCCTAAATCTGTGYAATCTTCTCCCTCTCACTCATATTTTCTGCTGTGAGCATGTTTTAAAAGGAAGGCTTAAGCAAGAAACATGTGTAGACAGGTTATTTGAAGTAAGTTTCRTAATACTAGCTCTGAAGGACTAAAGATGGTGATTAGCAAAAAGCAATGGAAGAAAGTAATGAATTTGTCCACATAAAGACAACTATTCAGCAAGGGATGTGGTCTGTGTAGTTGTACAAGGCCTGGCTGGTGCTTGTCCAGAACATGGAGAAATCCTTCAGTGTGACCRAAGAGAAATAGGAGAAGTCCTTCAGTGTGACCAAAGAGAAATACTTGATATGGAGGAGGGAAGGGCAAATTCTTTGTTTGGCTAGAAAGTCAACTGGTCCTGCTGTGCTGTTGTGAAGTTTTTCTTAAGAAGCAGGCAGTGGTACCAGGGACCAGAGCAGCTGCAGGTCCCAGGGAACTGCCATTCCTGGAACTTGCCCTCTCATGCAAAGTCCAATACGTTTCAAACAGGCATGCTCTCCCATTTCTGTAATGTGACATATTAATTAAGAACTTTCATGCATCTCTACTGTTCTCAGACAAGGATCTGACAGGAACGATTGATCTAGCTCTGGGGAAAGGCATAGGTGAAGACAAAACCAGGCTTTTCTGAACTCAGTTTCTGAGTGTGAACTAGAAAACACTGCTGCTCCTGAGGATACSTAAGCTGCAATTGGGCTAGCTACTATTATTCTCCTTTGGTGTCATGTACTCTTTCTACTAAATACTCTTGCTTAAAGAGTAACAGATCAAGGGGTGAAGAGAAAACTTGTAATACTACTCCGTCTTTCTTTTTTTCTGTTTGTGTTTGGGTTTTGAAATAGTGATTTTTTCCCCCTAAGATCTCAAAATCGAATGCTTGTATAAAGACACTTTCCAAGGCTTAACCGTGCCACTGACCTATGCTGGACATGTTGCAAATTGGACATTGTCTTCTGTATACCAGGCTGCAGATTTCTAACTCTTTGCAGTGTTGACGCCTGCTCTCACAAAGAGAAGGAAATGAAGCAGAAAGATCCCACTGCGACAATTAGTGGCTCACAGAGAAGTATTGAAACAAATAATAAGTGGCTGAAGCAATTCAAGGGAGAGAAACTCTAGCTTCCTACTCTACCACAATCTCGTTTCTCAGATTCTCTCTTTCCTTATCCCAATGGGGATTTTCACACACTTTCATTCCCACTGTTAGTGTGAAATGATTCTTTGTGACCAGCAAGCAGAGGTTTAGTCCAGCAGTGCTGTTCCACCTTCTCGTCTGTTGGCCAGTCTTACAATTTTGTGCTGTACTCTTGTCTGAATTTTTGAAGTAGCACTAATGTCTTGTTCCCAAGCTGCTGTAACACAAAGAATTTTAATG
The DNA here is from genome assembly GCF_030028575.1 of Malurus melanocephalus. NCBI lineage: Eukaryota > Metazoa > Chordata > Aves > Passeriformes > Maluridae > Malurus > Malurus melanocephalus. Next base: position 1,164,675 of record NW_026623392.1, on the reverse strand, counting down.
AAACCAATTGAAATAGATTCCTCCTCTTTCACAGAGGCAGCTGGCCAAAGAACTGGCTCATGGGCAGGGAAGTCTTTCAGCTTTGGAAGTAAAAATACCCCAGCACTCCTTGCATCTCAAAGGAAAYCTTTGCAGCTTGCTGGGTGAGTGGTGTTGGTGGCTATCCCTGCCCTCACTCAAGGAGACCTGGGAGACTGAATCACCATGTGCTGAACAGATGATCAAGTAGGTTAATTCGTGTGGTTCCATGTCGGTGTGGCACTTTGATGAATGGTTCAGGGGTGGGCTTGGCARTGGTGGGTTAACAGCTGGGAGTCTRTGATCTTAGAGGTGTTTGCCAGCCTTAATGTTTCTATGATTCTATGATTCCTGTCCTACTCAGACCTTTCTTTGCTTGATGAGTTCATCCTCTCTCAAAAGATTATTTTCTGCCACATCTACTACCACCAAATTAAAACTTTAAACAAGCTGTCCTTCATTAATTACTGCAATTTCATTTAATCTCCTAGTGAATGCTGTGTTCTTTCAAGCATTTATGTTTTGCTCAAAATTTGAAAGAATGATGCCATTTTACATTCCCCTTGATGTCCATGTCTTAGAAAAAACAGCCAAGAGCTTGGGTATGTTGGGTGGTTTTCATCAGATAGCCACATTTGTTATGTGAGATGATGAAAGATCTCAGATAACATTGCAGTAGAGTGAGGGGACCAATAGCTCTGCAGTGCTCCGAACAAACTGGGTGTCAGTTGTTCTGCAGCACAGATAAGGTGTGGGAAGAATTGCTCCTCGCCCCCTCAGCAGCAGGACARCTTCCTCCTGCCCTGCTGGGAAAACACAAAGCATGCTGTTCGGAGCAGCTCAGCAGCAGCAAGGGGAGGAGAAGATGCAATGATGACAGACAGCTTAAATAGGAAACAAGAGGGAGGTTAGGGAAATTAGACTAMAGGCAGCAAAAGAGACAGGGAGGGRAAACASTGACAAGTTACGTTCCTTGGTTTTTCAAAAGGCCTCCTTATAGTTTCTRCTTTAATGTACCAAGGCTCCAACTCTTCTGATGCTGTCAGTGCCCAGCTGAAGAGCCTTCGGGAYCTCCACAGCAGACGCTTATGCTGTTCAGCTGCAATTAATATAGAACAAGTCCTTCTTCCCCGAGGGCAGATAGAATTTGGTGGCTAATTTTCAGACTGGCACAGGTTAAGTAATCKTTCTCCAATAGCAGCAGTTAGGAAGCAGAGCAATCCTACCATGCAAACAAAGTACAGTAAATAATTAATACATTAATATTTAGATCTTTGCCCTTGAAAAGGACTCCTGTCTCTAGTCCATCTGGCTGCAGTTGTGTCTCCCCCTGAAGCAAATGGTAGTCATGCATTTGGCAGAGTAGATGAGGTAGAATGTGTACTCTGCAGCAGAGATTAGAACTAAAATACTCTAACGTGCCAGAGCTAGTCTTGCTCACATGCTACCCGGCCTAGTAATTAGTCACTCACTTACCTACTTCATTAGGTCATGGTCAGAGCAGCACAGCATTTGCTTCCTGGGAGATTGTCTRCCACTGCCAAACAGGCTTCAGTCTAGGTTCTGAAGCACAGGTAAAGTTCTACCTGATGCCAAACCACCTCGTAACTCAGGAGGGACTGGCAGAATTCTTTCTAGATTAAATCTGTGGTTTCCAAACCCTTTCTCTTCCTATGAATGAGACCTCTTGGAGAAAGCATAGCTACCCTTCTCTAAGTGCTACAATGCAGCTTTTCCTTGCATGTGAGAAAACTTTGTACAGCCGTGTACAGATGTCTCTTTGCAACCAAGATCTGCCATGATGCCTACAAGGCATCTGAAACTGCTTAGGAGCTCTGCACTGTGGCAATTGTGTGGTGAATACACAGGAAAAGTAAGTTTTCTGCAGCAGATCCTTTGCTTAGAGCCTATACCAATACATGAACTTGGGAATGAGAAGAGTGTTTTTTGTGCAATGGATTGTACGGTCAACACATCATCTTTTACTCTTTTTTTCTGGGTTCAAGTGTAATGGAGCCCAAAATGCTGGCAAGAAAAAACAACCTGTTTTGCTGCACTCTAAAATAAGTACATTCACCTGGTTGGGCCAGTTCCAGCACAACAACAATAATAATAATTTTGTGGGTTTTTTAAGGCATAAACCTAAATGTTGCAATGAATTGTTGCCAGTGACTATCTGGTTCTAAGGCTTAGAGGTCATGCTGGACACTTTATTGCTCTTTTCAGTGAAAATGCCCTTAGGGATCTTAGGTCCAGTAAACTTAATATAAATCAGGAACAGGGACACAATTCCAGTCTTTTTSCTCAGACGCTAACTCAAAAGTTACCAAGAGAAGATCCTCCTCATAGCTGCTTATCAGTGCTGTGCTCTTCACAGTGCCAGTGTATCRCTGTTACTGGCTCCGTTTCAAATCTCAGACTTTGAAGCAAACAYTGTCAGGAGCATGTATTATTTCCTAGTTGTCAGTATTTTTTCTGGAAGCAGATGGTCTTTCACCCAGCCGGTAAGTGGGGATGACAGTTGTCTCTCGGGTTTTCTTGTAGTGTGTGAGGGCAGCAGTACGGGGTGCCTTAGTGCCGTGGTCTCAAAGAGCGAAGGGCTGGAGGAGCTGCGCACTGATGGAGTACAATGTACCCGTTCCCCTGCCGGGCCGCTCCGAACGGAGCCCCGCCAGCGGCACCTGCCCGGCCGCTCCTGCAGAGGAGGGTCCATCCCGGTCCCGCTCCGCTCCCCGACACCTCGGAGCGCCGCCGGCACCGCGCGGGGCTGGGAGCGCCTGGGGCTGGCGCGGGGGGCACCTGCGCTCCCGGCCCGGGCAATCGCGGGCAGCCCCCGCCATACCCCACCTTCTCCCAGGCACGTCCCCGTACCGGCGGCGCTGCGAGGTGCGGTCCCCTGCGCCTCCGCCCCGCAGGCTGCCCCGCTGGACATCGCCTCTGGACATCCCCGCTGGACATCGCCTCTGGACATCCCCGCTGAGCGCCGGCCCGCCGGGGGAAGGAGGGAGGGAGGGAGCGGGAGCGGGCGGGAGTGCGCGCTGTGGCCGGCAGGTGGCAGCAGGCAGAGCGMGGCTCCAGCGCGGGCGGCGGGCGGGAGCGAGGGGAGCGGGGAAAGGGCTGTGGCTGAGCCCCGGAGCCGCCGGGAACCTGCTCGGGTCCTGCGGGGCTCCGGCATTCCCGGCCCAGGGCGCGCCGCCTCCCATGCGCCGGGGGACGCGCGGCTCTCAGCGCTCTCGCCCCSTAGAGCGCCTGGTCGCGGGGCGCCCGGAGGGGACGCCGGCGCGGAGCGGTGAGGCGAGGCAAGGCCGGGCAGGGTGGGCGCGCCAGGTGGGCGGCAGGGCAGGCGTGTGGCCGTGTCGGGGGCGCGGGCAGCGCTGGGGCGGCGGCTCTTGGCCGTGGCGGAGCCCGAGGCCGCGCTGAGGGGAGTGCTCCGTGCCGGGTGAGCGCTCAGAGCCGCGGCCCCCCGGGCTCTGGCTGTGCCCCGGCTGCGGGAGCGCGTTCGGCTCTGCTCCGCTCCGCTCCGCTCCGCGGGATTCCTGCGCCGCGTGTTTTGGCTGTGTAAGTAGCCATTTCAAAGCTGCTTTCCTCGCACGCTCGGTTTCCAGGAGCTGCATCCAGAGGCAGTATAAGGAGCTGCTTCGTTTTGCCTCGGTGTCCCACCAGCAGCCGTAGCTGCACGTAGTCTGAGCCGAATCCAGCAGTTTGCACGGGAGAGGGAAAGAAGTGGATAACTCTCCTTACAAAGAATGCGTGTTGCAATTGTTTTTGCTTTGGGCCAGATCTTTTGGCGAAGCATGAACCGTGTTTGGCGTTCGGTGTTTCTCTTCACGCTTTCCTGCCTCTGGCTTTGTTACCATCTCTCGTTTAATTCTACCAACACTTGAGCTGTTTGTGCTCAGTTGTCAGACTACACGGGTATGAGCTGTAGCACTGAGGAATCTTGAAATATCTTTTCTTCTCAAGCTATAGCTTTACATTTTTGCAGCTGTCAGTGTGYCCACACCTGTGTGTTTCGTAGCACTTGACACAATTGACATTAATTCATCCAAATTATTTTTTTCCAGATTCCAGACACGTGAACAGTTTAGCAAGTCTGACAGCAGTGAGTTCCACAGGTTAATATGTTGTGTGGAAAAACTACTTCCTTTTGCTTCTTTCAAATTTTCTGCCTGATCCTGTTTGTTTATTCACTTATAAAGAGAATTATGCTTGGTTTCTACTCACTGTCTCTGTGCTGTTTCAGAGCTGCGTTCTTTCATTATCTGTCTACTCAGCTATTCTTTATTCAAGGTAAAGAAGTCTTAGCTTTTTTTGTCACCTTAGTTCTTGTCAGTGTAATTTCTTTATTGTGTATTTTTTTATTTTAAAAAGAATTTTTTAGTCACAGGATCAGCAAAACTGACCTATATTCAAGATTTGAGTACAATGGGTTTATATAATAAGGGCATGATGATGTCTGCTAGCAGAGATGACAGAAAAATTGGTGCATMAATATAATGAATAGCCATAAAAAGTAATAGAAATATTTGCAACTTGATGTGTGGTCACCTATTAATGACTCAGTGTGGTTTATTTTTTTTAGTCAGAAACCACTAAGTCACTGGTTAGCAGGTTAGTAGTTCAATACAAGGGTATAGTATAATGGATTAAATAGTTGCCTGATGGGCTCTTTATATTCTGTTGTGCATGTTTTTCCTATCTTCTGTGGCAAGAGCAGGAACTGAAAATAGCCCAAATCTGTCTGAGTTTACTGCTGTTTGTGGAGCTGCCAATGCACTCYTAGAAAGTTGATCTACCAAGTTGTAGCCTGCCAACTTGGACTTCTTTCTGGTGTAAACTTAGTAGTAATCTACTGGTTGATGTTATTTTAATCTATTCAGTATCATCAGGGGTTTGAAATTAAACTGGATATTGCTGAAAGTCATTAGACACCTGTAATTCTTCATGCTTTGTTTTCCATCACCAGGGAACTCCATTTCCAGGGAATCTAGTGGGAGAATGGAATTAAGTGGACTAGGGGGAGAGACTGCCTTTCAACAAGTGAAGTGCTGTAAAGTCAGCATTTTTAGCAAATTTAGAAATGTGAGGCCTGCTGGTGTGGAGTCCTTCAAAGGGAGTAATAGGTAGGAAATATGGATTATTTATCATAATTGTGGCCTGAACATAACTTGTCGGGTTTTATTTAGGAGCAGGGCTAATCCCAGGTCTTGCTGATGGTGACTTTACTCTGAAACATCTCCATTGTAATTGAAGGAGCAACTTTTGATTTCTGACTAACTCTCAGAAACATTTGGAGGTGTTGCATGAGCAAGATTCCTGTCTTTCTGCATTTCATACACCAGGGTCCTTCAAAGCTCCAGCAGATTTAATTGTAGAAAATCAATTACGTTGCTCCCAGGCAGTAATGAGTTTCATGAYCTCAGTACCAAACCTTTGCTTTTGCTGTAGAACAAACTAAGTAACTGTCCTAGGCCGACATGCATTAAATGAAGGCTGAAAACAAAAAAGCAGGATCAGCTTCAAGACTCATATTAGCCTCAGTGTGTGATTCTGTGCAGATAGTGACAACAGAAGAGTTGCAGTCTCAGTTCTCTGTGATGTGACATCAGATGTTTGATATTCAGACTGTTCACAGTGGCAATTTTATTCACCACAGAAGTGAAGTGCTAGTCAGACACTTAGCAGTACTTGAGATTTTTTTTTTTACTTTGAAAATCAGGTTTATCATTTACAGTGAAGTGCAATCATTGCAGACAGTTCTGTGGGCTTTAAATTCTGTTTCAGAGTAGTAAGATGTGATGGTTAAGCACTTAAAAAACCCAAGGAACTCCAAAGTCAACCATGCATAAGCAATTTTAGCTGTGTCCCCTGTAGTGTTGTGTTATCATAACAGGCTTCAAGTTTGAAAAGTTGTTATTTTTTGCAAGTAGGAAAAAACKAAAAGAAAACTTACTGTGTCAAACCAACTTCTTAAGGACTTTGGACCTTGATAGCAGCACTTTTACCACAGAACTGATAGGGAAAAAAATTTGTAGCTTTTAATAGTGAAATGCTTCCAGTGGTGACAGTGCTGGCTGAAGAAAAGATTCTATGACAAGTCTTGTTCCCTTGAGTAGGTACATATACAGTTCAGTTATTAGTTCTTTTAAGGCAGCAGCTCTACCTGATCRAAATGCAGTGTGGACAATAACTTGGGTAATCTTAAAGCTAATTCAGTTATGAGTGTGTATGGTTCCATATATGATCAATGAACGTGGTTGCATTGTTTATGTATAGCAGGTTAAGTGTTTGAAATAGCTTCTTTTTTGTTCAGGATAGGCAGTACTTTTCACTAGATAATTCTCCTCATATATAGTAGATTTTTAGGAAGAATGCATGGTTTRGTACTTAATTTAGAAGATTAATTAGAGGGATGTTAAGCAGATATAAATAAAAAAAGATTGATTAACAGAATGATCTGATAGACATCGATTTTACCTCGTATCTTACTCTGTATGAAGGGAGCAGAGCTGAAACCATGTGTTTTAGTGTTGCCTGATTATCTTTTTGTTAATTTTTGATCTTTGTGTTAGTTGACAATAACAGATTCACATTCTGTAATTTTAACCAACTCGGTTCTCTCCTCCTGRAATATTCTGTCCCACCCATTTTTCTCTTGAGGACTTGAGTGTCATGTCACACATCAAATTTGTGTAACCCTGCAGGGKTATGGCATTCCCAGAGATGGGTCAGTGTTCATAATTGTGGTTGCTGTTAAACAGTCAGCACTTGTCAGCACCATGTACTGTTACATATTTTTAAAATGGTGGTACCAAGTGTTAAATGTGGGGCTTCTCCACAGGAACTGTTCTTGCACTAGAAATCCAGATAGGATCTCAGGCTGGTCCTTGTGAGGGCAAGTAGCCTTGTGGGCTGCTTAGGTGATGGATGTGTGAGTTCCTGGAATGTGGSCTTCTGCTTTCAACACTCCCATTGGCTGCTCTGTGCTTCTCATCGAGGCCATTGGYGTCTTACTTTATCTCTGAACTTGTTCCTTTATCTCTGAACAAGGTATGATAATTACAGGATGTTGGTCAACTATTAAATTTCCTGAAAAATAGTTTGCATGCAAAGATGCTAAAAAAAAAAGTCATTGGAATAAAAATATTTGTTGTACATGAATGAACCTAAATTATGTAGTATGTGTCTCTTATGTTTGTTACTGTGTTTCTCCAAATCACAGCATAAGGTCTTGCTTGTTGGCTATTTCACATCAGTTCTGTACTGCTSCTACTTGGCATCCCCCTTCAGTATTTATTTTGGTCCTGGTTTTGGAATTTCCCTTCACAGGAAGATTCCAGGCTCCTTATATGGAAAAATTTATTTTAAAAAAAATCCTTTTTTTTCCCCATCAGTTCTGTAGATTTTTTTTCTCAGTGAGTGTCGGAGCCACTATCTCTTTTATTTAATGCTCTTTTATTTAATGCTTTTATTTAAGAGCCAGTAAAGTCAAGGAAAAGGTTATCTGTAACTTCAGTGTCTTTCAGATCAGGCCACTCCCACGTGATGTACTCTTGTCATTGGAAAGCAATGCTGCTGGTTTCAGCCAKGAGTTTCCAGTRTTTYYTTWGACARTACGAGAGTTAGTAACTTGTTCTTTAACTTAACAAGTTATRCTTGTTGTATAGTTGGTTCCAGGAACTAGAGCCTTTGGAAGATTCTCTGGGTACCAGAAAAATTCTTGGATAAAATTCAGCCCTTTGCAGAGGAGCCACTTGTTTGTAACTGTGATCCTTTATTCCCTTTCCTGTAAGACTGCTCTAAACTCATGAATTATACGTAGCCATATATGATGAAGTGTAGAGAGAAATACAGAAAACGACCCTTTTTAAACATTATTCTGGYTAATTTCACTTTGCTTACTTGTGCTTTTTTCTTAAACCCAAGCTTAAAATACTAACGTTAATAGAAGAATAGTCCCCTTTTTGTTAAATACATGGGATAACTGCCGTGACAACAGACATTCCAACTTCCAAACTTTCAACTTCTGAACTTTATCTTTGTCTGGGCTGTATTGACCTCTTCATGTATCAAAATGAAGCTTAGCAGAGAAACCTGGTTGCGAGCAGGCTCTCCCAATTTGTCTCAGTCACTGAGCAAGCAGGGCTGATGCCACACCTTGGACCCAACTGACCCAAGAGGTGGGGCAGGGTCTGTCCTTCGGGACTGCATGGCCTGGACAGATAAGAGAACAGGAGAAGGCTTCCCMAAGTTCAGTGTTTGTTGGGAGCCTGAGGATACTGTCTGGAACACTGATAGAAGTAGTGCAGTTTCCTGCCTGTTGCCTTCTATGTGAGTCATGATATCCGAGTTGGAATTGTGTTTTCTTTGCTCTTGTTTTGGGAAAAGGATGAATAAAGAAGCCCTTTTWAAAACCCCTTCTTCATGAAACCTGCTTCTTGGTGAAAAACATCTGTTGTGCTTGGTCTTGATGGATCAGCACTTGGATAWATGTGAGCATGGATACTGCTCCCCCAGGAGAAAAACGTCACTTGGATACTTGAATATTGTTATTACTAAAATCTGTAATCCTGAATCAAGTGAATTCCCCTGATGCTTCCTTTGGATTAGCTGCAGAGAAGTGCATGGAAGGACAAACCTATCTCTAAATGGCAAATTCAGCAAAACTATTGACTCTAATCTGAGAGTAAATGTTGACTTGGAAAGTTTTCAGATGTCCTGGATTTTTTTTTTTCCACAGTAAAGGTGATTGCTGTAGTCGTGACTTGGTAACGTCAGACTATTTATTGGTTGTATGTTATAGTTGTATTTTGGTTTGGTTATTTTTATCTAAAACATGTAGTTTCTATGAAAGTAAAAAAAAAGAAATATTTTTGCTTATCAGATTGGCAAAGAAAAGCGAGAGCTTGTCCAATCCCACCCTGCATAATTACAATAAAATGTCATCCCATGACACAAGCTGCTCTAAAGAGTGATAAATTGTGTGGAATGGATGGAATTACTTAATCTGGCAGAAATGAAAGCTCTGTCTCATTTTCTTGTAGTTCTGTGGAGCTACATTCACTGGGGAAGTTAGCAGGGAAAGGTGGGCAAACCTCTGCAGMTTCTCAGGGTCCCTATGTGGAATTGAAGTACTTCACTAAACCAGCATAAGAATAAGGATTTAAAAGAATAGAGTGTGTTAACTATTAACTGTTAGTATTGTTCAGTTTTGTTGCCCCAGGAAGTACTGTTCRTGTATTGAAACACAGGGGTTAAGACAGGATGTCAGTTTTGATTTTTTGCTAGTGATAAGTTACCATTAAAATGTAATTTCTTATACTCATTTTCTTCTTCAGGCATTGCTTATACTCATTAATATGTATTTCATGCCAAAAAGATTGTCTATTTTTTTCTTTCTTTCTTACCCACCCCCTCCAGCTCAGAGATTTGCTCAGATTAAGGCAATTGGATACTTTCGTTTCTTCCCATAGGAATGTTTACAGTTTTGCAGGCTCAGGTTCAGATTTATTACTTAGGCACTCACAATGCTGCTGTAATGAATCAGTTGTCATAAAGCTATGCCTTCTGCCTGTATTTGTTCCTGGCCAAATTCATCACCCTATGGCTCAATGCGAAGTGATAATTGTGAGCATGTTTAAAAATTAAATAATAATAATTAGAAATTAYTTTAAACAAGAAAAATGTCCTTATGCAGTTTTGCATCATGAGGACATGATAGGGCTAAAATATCTTTGCTGCTTTCATACTGTTAAAATTGGTCAGAAACTGTCATTTTCTGATTTCATTTTGAACCCTAGTACTTGTGATATTGTTGTGATTGTTTCTACTGCTTTGAAATGGGAMGAGGGGGAGAAACTATTTCTAAATGTATCTTTCTGGCATTTGAACATTCAGAAAGGTGAGGTTTGTTTCTGCTTTTTGTTTTGCTGTTTTCTTAAAGCTGTGTAGAAGGGCTTTTCAAAACGCCTATTTCCTCAGATCATACAGCTATGATGTTAAACCAGGGGGCACAGTGTGAAGCAGTAAGCAGAGTRATTCCAATCGAGTTGCATTCCTTTCAGCAAGTCTTCACCTATCCCCAGCAGTGAGTACTCAAGTAGAAGATTAAAAGTAACTATGTAAGACTCTGACTTTGAGGAGTTTGTGCAACAGGAGTAGACTCTGATTAAAAAAAAAAAAAAACAAAAATCCAAACCACAATATTTGAAATTTGGTCAGCTGTTTTTTTTGAAGATCACTCTGTGACCTCTGGCATAGAGATTATGTAAAGCAGCAAGTGAAGTCCAGAGTTTTGGAGGAGTTACTTGGCTTTCTTTGCCAGCATTCTGTAATAGGCTGTTCTTGTTKTCTTGCAGATTGAAGCAGTCTCACATTCACATGTTAAGTCCCCATTTTTCAGTTTGCAGACACATGGGTATTTTGCCTGAAGCATTAAGTGACGTCAGGTGAGGGTCAGTGTGCTGTAATAATCTGCCCTCAAGCACAAATAAGTTCAGGCTCTACTGCCAAGAGATGACCTTTGATTTCTTTTTACCTGATGCAATAAGGACCCTATTCACTTTGCTTAGGCCAAGTCCCAGCCACTTGAATAGGTTTGCTTGTGCAGGAGTGGTTATAAAARTCCCAAACCATGGTATAATAGTGGCAGAGATTTCTGGATTGTAGATGACTTGGATACACTGAATTAGATTTGGCTGTTGTGCTCAGAAGAGAGAAGTGACTTCATTGTGACTTGCAGAGCTGCCAACTCTGAAACTACCACTGCAAAGTACAGTTTGTAAGCTACATCTGATGAACAGAGATAGTGAGCAAAGATGCTTATGTGTTAAAACTTTTGCTATATATAGACATATATATATATTTATAGAAATATATAGAATAAGAAATATAAAATATATACCTTAATCTGAAATGTCATGATTTTAGATACTGCCAAAGGSTGCATATGCTGTCAGTGGCCAGGCCTGTATTGTGGTAGTCACAATTCCCCCTCTTGGTRTCCTGCTGATCCAGGTATGTCATTAAGTTGTGAGGCGCAGGGTCTCACAAAACTAAATATAATAATTTTGCCCAAAGTACTGTGTTGCAAGTATGTTTGGGCTACCTTATTCTAATAAAGTTGTGTATGGATAAATGTGGAGGCAGGATAGAGTCACCTCTTTACTATGCTGTGACTAATTGTAGTGCTGGTTTCCACTATTTTAATAAAAAGGGGTTTTCTTTAACCTACCTTTCTTTGCAAGCCCAAATTATAGAGAAGTGTCGCATTTTTTCTGGTTTTTTTCTATTCAACCCTTCTGACTTTAGCAGATGTAAGGGTGGGTATTTATGTTCATTATCTCTGGTGAGTAACTTTTCAAGTTGCAAAGTTAATTCAGTTCTTTCAAAGTCATTATATAGTCAGGTCTTGCTCCTACTGTCAAGAAAGCCTCTATTGGAAGAAGTAGTGAGTTTACTTATAGGGTGAGAAAAACTAGAATCTAGYCTGGAAAGGATGACTGGAAGTCAAAAAGGCATCTTCCTGACTTGTTTATGTCTTTTGAATAATGCTGTCAKCAAGGGTGACAAGGGCTGTTGGTGATTCTGCAATCTTTTGTCTGTCAACCATAAACCCATTCTTCACAGGGCACTGGATGGCATTTTCCAAATGATAAATTTCCTAATAGGGAGATTTTAATCTGCAGCTGGTGAAAGGTTTCAGTGTCCCTGCTCAGTGATTGATAACTCAGGATTCCTTGAATATGTGATTATCATTGTGTTTTTGTGTTTAAGGACTGGTATCTCCTCTAGGAGTGTATCAGTTCATGCAGTTTACATTAAATGGACTGAAATACTATCTTCTAGACCACCAGAGCACATGAGGCATAGCAGCAAGACAAGATTTGTAGGATGTCTACAGTCTCTTTCAAGCTAACAGGATAAGAATAAACAGCTACCTCTCCCAACACTTAAAGGATCTCGCAGTTCAGTTTTAAAATTCAGGAGGCTGAAGGGTTCACCATATGGAGGTATGGTTGACACAAGCATTAGGATGTTTCTGGAACCTGAACCAAAGAAGGACTTCAGGAAARTTATATTCAGTGGCATCAGTCACAAGGGGTAGAATTGAGAATGTAAATTGTTTCTGGATTTCTGAACATAAGGATTTTATATTTCTTCTGCTGTCACTAAYCATGCTGAACCTTCATTTCTCTTTCTTGAAAAGACTCAATGATAGGTTGTTTGTCATCTTTAATAATTAAAGTTTAGTAACTTAGTGTTTTCCCTTTTTTCTTCATTAACATATTTTTCCCRTAGAAAAGAGATGCACCTCTGCAAATGTACCCCTTTAAGTGATGTTTGGCAGCACAATTGGCATCTGATGCTACTATCTTGGTTGCTAGTCCTGTTTTGGAACTGAACTATTTGTAAGATTCTATATATATCAAGCCAGGCAGATAAACATATTGAGTGTCTGTGTTGTTGTGCTGGAGACCTCATCTAAGTTTTATTGTGGATGAAAGCTAAATAGAATTCTGTGAAATAGTTCTTCASTGTGTTTTCTGAGTTATCCCTGTATTTACTTGCCTGCAGACATTTAATATTTGCAAAAGATGTACAAGATAACTTGCTGCCATTCTTCCAGCTGGCTGTCAGAGATCCATTGATCATTTATTGTTTCATGTTGAGTTGAAGTTCCCAGCTAGTCTATTTCAAAATTACGAAAAAAAGATTCACAGCACTATTGCAAGATCTATCATTAGACCTATTATTCATCATTATATAGAAACATAAAAGAAAACAATCAATCTTCAAATTCCATTGTTGCATTTCTGTGCCAGTATGTGGGGAGCCTYGCATCAGAGAGAATTTTAATGAGAAATGAATCAGAATCTCATCATTCGTACTGTATTATTTAATAACAAAGTAATTTAAGCAGTCTTGCACAACTCATTCATTTCAAGATGTTTCAGGAGCCTAGATTCTGAAATCCACAATGAGGATGTGTAAGCTACATGGTGAGCTGTTCTTCTGTCTGTGATCTAGCAGTTTTGTATACTTCCTCTTAAAAACAAAAGCATCTAGGTCATGCTGCTAGGTATAGGACATTTCCTTCAGAACAGATGTGAACAGTTGATTTTTTATGCTTTATTGAGCARAGGCATGTTCAGGAGTTACCAGAATGCCATAATAATCTCAGCACTGTTTGTTTTGGACACGTGTCACTTATTTTTCCGTGGTCCCTAAAATATATTCCCATGCAGATACCTGRGAAGTTCTACATCCTTGCCTCTGGTCAGTTGAAGCCTTGTGTTGTTTTCATGTACTGAAGCTGTTTAGCAAGTGTTAAATGCCCAGATTATCCCAAGTGCTAGAGGACATGGTGTTGTTTGAAAGTKTAAGATGGTGCAGCTCTGCCCCTCCATCCCCCAGTACAGTACAGCACCTTCAGGCTGTTGCTCAGCTTTTTCATGACAACTGGGTTGTACCACTGCTGTCACCTGCCACTAGTGAAGTGAAGCCCAGTTCATGTAGGAATTGCTTGATGGAAAAGAGAAATCTCTTCTTTTTGCCAAAATAGAGCAGTTTGCTGACTGAAGAAGAGGACTGAAGGGAAGAGGACTTTCATCATGTTTAAAGCCTGTTACGAAAGCCTTGGTCACTTTTTCTTGGACATTTGTTGGTACAAAATGTGYGTCAGTGGGTACCTGTGGTGTTTCTCCTTCCARTTTTGGCAGTATTGAAATCTAAGTWAAAAYTCTTGTCCTTGAAAACTTGTGTRTAAAAGGATTTGATGAGTTATTTTGGGATGTGTGCCCACATTTGTGTGCCCAATCTCCATTAGAGAAAATACCGGAGCCAGTGGTCTGTGGTGCAGCCCTGCACTGGAACACTGGGGATAGTCCTTGGRCTACCAAGAGCTGTTCCTTTGCTGCCAGACTGCAGGGGAGAGACTKGGTGGGTTGTGACCTGGCATACCCATTTATAAATGTATTTTATTTCCAAGTATATGGACAATAAACTGACACCAAATTGTCCTGTTTTTACCTGTACTAACAAACAGGTTTGGGTTGGGTTTCTTTGGGGTTTTTTCCCCCTAATTGTTCTTCCATGTCAGAGTCACATTCAATTTTGAGGGAATGGCAGCCTTTTTTAGAATGCCTAACCCAAAGCAGAGAGCTACATAACAGGCAGAGAAATTTCTGAAGTTCCCCAGAAATGATATTTTATCCCATTTATATTTATTTACTCACCAAGAATAATGCTACAGAAGCCCTTGGAGTCACTGCAGCTGAAGTTTGAAATTGAATCTCAAGGATCTTAATGCTAATTCTAATAATTGCCTATGTTGTATTTATAGATACATGTTCCAGTTAGTAACTATTCCTCTGCATAGAGTTTAACTTTAGAAAATCAGACATCTCTGATGATAGTGGATACAAATACCTACCCAGAAGAAGATACCTAGTCATTCTTGACAAGTCTGTATTATCTTTGGTAACTGAAAGATGCATAATGATCTTTTTCAAGGACTAAGAAGGCTTGCTTTAGCCATTAGAGGTTGGCTAACAAGTGGTTTGGTTTGACTTTTGCAGCATCCCTGTACTGATACACTTTTATTATTTGTCTGCTCTGGATAATGTAGGAATATTCCTGGAAAGCATTGTTAATTGGAGGTATTACTTATGCAGAAAGATGATTCCCGCTCATACTCTGAAGAAAATATTTCTGAACAAGCAAGTAAGGATTTGAAGTCCACATCACATATACTCAATTGTGTTCTGACACTGGTATCCCAACACCTCCAAAATGATGCAAATAAAACAGAAGGAACTTTGTAGAAATTAGTATTTTGAGATTGTATGTGTTCAGGTAATAGCTTGATGGAGACTTTTTTTTTAATAAAAAAAATAAAAATACTGTGATAGATTGAAGCCTTCCTTTATGTTCTTCCTTAGGAAATCACAGCTATGAAGTTCAGGATTTTTATATTGTTAGAAATGTTTCTGTGAGTTCAGTCAGAGCAATTCGTGACTCTTTTTACTATCTTGTTATTGTGAATCAGCTCCAATTTATGGAAAGGGTTGTTTACATTAGTTTTTTGATTTGTTTGGAGCCATGCAGAGGGTGAGTTGTGGTAGGCTAATGACACACACATCTATTTGCCAGTAAATGAAATATTTCTTTCAGAGTGTACATTAGCAACAGAAATGCTTGTTTTTCACCTGTGCATGCTGTTGAATGTTGCCTAATACTATAAAAATTTTTCTCTGAGGCACTGCTTCCTATGTTTTGTCCTTTCTTTTACTATGTGGAGGATATTGATGCTTAGGCATCTATTTACAATGTTTATTGAATGCCATTCTTATGGCAAGCAGTTTAAAAAATGGAAAAAAAAAAGACTTTTGTCTGCCAGACAGACGTTTTTATTAAACAGATGGCTGAAAAATCATATTTCCTCTTTGCAAAAGGAAGGTATCTTGTAACTTCACAATAATTATGCAATATAYGTGATTTTTACATAATGAGAGGGGTGCCTCCCAGCTGCATTACGAAGAAATAGCTGACTATACTTCTGAAATATGTTGTGTTTTACTTTCCTTGTACATGTGCCTTCAATTAGCTTTGCTGAAATATTTGTTTTCTCTGACCTTTTCAAACAGGGTGTGTTATAACTCTGAGTGAGGCTGGTGGGTCCTTGGTTTTCATGCAAAAGACAGTAGGTCCTCAGAACCACCAGTGAAATGCTGTTGGGATCCTGTGCTTTGAAGACACAGACTAAGAAAGGTTGAAAGTTAGAAGCTTTGCTTGATTCTGAAAATGGCCTTCATTAACCAAGTCCTGGAAAGACCATAAGAAAAGTTAATTTTCTTTGATATATTTGCATGTAAAGAAATCAGTATGGCTAACAAAGGCTCTAAGAAATTTCTGTTATTCCTAGTTGTTCTGAAATGTAGTTATATGCTTTGTAGTATAATTAAGACTTCTGCTAAATAAATAAATTTGCAGACTGACCTTTAATATAGAATCCTTCTCTCAGTTATTTCCATCCAGGGCACTCTAACTACCAGTCACAGTTGATTTTACCTGAGTTTTCACAAAATGGAGTGGGTCTCAAAACAGTACATTAACCAAATCTAAAACGCCACTCTCCCCACTTATACTGGGCAGAAAAGTATTTAGAACAGTAACTTGTTGAAAACAAATTTCTGCTGTTACTGCTCATTTTGTAGGCAAGACTGTCGATGTTTAATCATAGCAGTGTCGGTACAGATTTGTTTCTCTTGCTTGTCATAGCAATGAGGGATTCACCTATTTTGTATCCATGCTTATAGAGATTTCAGGTGTTTCTACCCACCTTTTTAGACTGTGGGGTTTTTTTCATATCTTTCTGTATCAGTAATCACGTAAGTATTGGTCAGGATTATGGAATGGTTAAGAAAGATTGTTTAATGCAAAGGATCTTTAACATGTAATCTCCGCCTTCCTCTTACATGTTCAGTCCCTTCAATATCTGGTTTTGAAGACTCAGATTGTAGCAAAAAAGTTCTYTACAAAGAAAGGAAAATTTATTAAAATAATACAGAATGAGTTTTGTTAGAAGAGGTAATGATTTCTAATATGTAGAGMTGTGSTAAGTAGCACCTTTCATGGGTTTCMAATACTGGAACTGCTAGAACTTTTCAATTCTCTGGGCTGTTGTGTGTGGAACAGGGAGCTCTTAAAGGTTGTGTGTGCAATTACTGTTAGTGGATCAGAGGGGATATTCAGGGAATATTCAGCCTCATCTACATGAAACAAGTGGAATATACCAGTTGAAAATTGAGCAAGGTCTTTCATATGGGAGCAGAAGTGCTCAGTCTCTGCACACTTGTCTTATATAAGGTCTTTCCAGTTTGTTCTGCACTGATTATACAGAACAGCAGTGGCAGGAGGTTCAATTCCTTAAATCAGTGAATGGTGACAAACTGGTATCAAGATTACCTACAAWATAGAGAAGGGAAGGTAAAAAACCAACCACCATGTGATTGTTAAGCAGAGTATTAAAACTAATAACAGGGATTTGGCAAAAATTATACATGCTATCACTTTGAAATCTTGAMATGAACTTAAGATAGGCTTGCAATAGTTTCCACACAGTTACATCCCAAAAATCTCTGTCAATCTGGAGAGTGATATGATCTCATTTTTGTGATTCATTTTATGTTTTGTCCTCTGCCTGCAAACTGCACATGAGAATTTTAAATGCAGTAAGCTTTTGCGAGAATTATCTAATAATTTCAAAAGTTAAAAAAGGGGATAAAATCAGACTAACAATGGAAATTTTGGTGCAGCCTGAGTCTTGAGAAAGTATCATTCCTCTAGGTAATTATTTCAAAGAAGTAAAAAAGAACTATTAACTTAGTTTTTCTGACACTCAATTTTGTGTTTTCTGGACTCTTYGTAAAGTTTGGTAAGTCTGAACTCCACATAAACTATCTTTTCAGAATTTGGTGATAATGTCAGAATTACTAATCAGTTTAAGACTGCTATTCCAGTTTGCTTTCTTTGCAACTGAACTGGGTGTCAGCTAACTAAATGTCATACTTCATACCACAACAATATATTTTAACTGATTATCAGACTTGTGGTCTTTTATCCATGTTTAAGCCAATTACTGAGTTTAAGAGGTCTTTAGTAAATTTTAGATCAGGCTCATTATTACAATCTTTTTACAATGTGCACAATTGCAATAGTGCACATTCAGCAAACATATAATCAATGTTGTGAACAAAGATTAAGAAAAATTTAAAAAAAAAAATCCTATTACTCATATATAATGACTGCAGCTCATGACCTATAAACAAGCACTTTCCTGCTTCTCCCCTCTACTTACAAGATTAATGTCACAAGCCTTTTTTGATCTTAAATTTTATATTCTTCAAAAAAGATGGAAGCAAATTGTTTGAATTGTGGCATAACAATATTTTTAAAAGCCAAAATTTGCATTTTGTGAATGGAAGTTGTGGGTATGGTCAGGGGAGAGACCTGGAAAGACCATAAGAGGTCCTGGAAAGACTATAAGAAAAGTTAATTTTCTTTGATATATTTGCATGTAAAGAAATCAGTATGGCTAACARAGGCTCTAAGAAATTTCTGTTATTCCTAGTTGTTCTGAAATGYAGTTATATGCTTTGCAGTATAATTAAGACTTCTACTAAATAAATAGACTTGCAGASTGACATTTCACGGAGCTCCGAGCAGAGCGCGGCTCCAGAGGCTGCGGGGAAAGCACAGTTGGTTACGTTTGTCAAGAAGGGGCTTGGTCCTGGCTCCGGGGATGTTGTTGTTTGTGGAGCACAATTACTGGACTCTCTGTGAGATTTTAAGCAACGAAATGAAAACTTGTGGATCTTGATCAAGCTCAGATTGGAGACAGCTTTCTTGGACTGCAGTAGTTCTGGACACACCCAAAAGGAGAACCTGAAAGTTCTCAAAGCATTTAAAATAAAAAGGAAAGGTACCTGCAGGGCTAGGTGGAGTAACTTGCCGTTTTTGCTTTAATAAAGTGTTTGCTCCATGTAAGTATCAAAACTTTTCATCAGATCTAATGTTAGATTTCTCTGTTACGCAGCTTTCAGAGACAAGTGTACGTTYTAATGTAGTTAATGAATATTTGAAGAGATTAAAACTCTGGTGGTAGGTGTCAACAGCTGCAGTTCAAGCTGTTGGATGTATGCACAAATTATGTAGCTAGATAAACCTGGCACACTGTGAGTGCTTTATCAAAGTCTTGTGAATGTAGTGAATTTTGGATGCAATCCAAAGGACTTGCACTGAACATGATTTAATAGATGTGAACAACTAAACTAACAGATACACTATACCAAGGTACAAGGCAACAGATTCAAAGTCAGTCTTAAAGGGCGTAATATTTTCTGTAAAGTATTCTAGGTATTCTTTATCTCTGATCCCCTCCAATATTACAAAACAAGAACATTTCACATCAGTGGAAACATGACTTGGAAACAATGCTCAAGTTTCACRGGTACTTCAAGTTGCCATTGTCAGTAGCTGGCAAGATACATAATCTGACCAAAAAGAGAATATTGAAGGAAATTGAGGTTGGCTTCATATATATGTAAGTCAGCAAGGTAAAAGTCAC
Source organism: Malurus melanocephalus (assembly GCF_030028575.1). Lineage (NCBI taxonomy): Eukaryota > Metazoa > Chordata > Aves > Passeriformes > Maluridae > Malurus > Malurus melanocephalus. The sequence goes on along the minus strand of NW_026623392.1, from coordinate 1,145,528 downwards.
CAAAAACTCAGAGTTCTTCTGGACTTGGTTGAGTTAGCATATATTTCTATGTGATGAATCTCACATTGCTGTTGTGAGTTAAAATAAAGGGTCTTACTTGCATTGTTTATGTAAGTACTGTACACATGCACATGTTCAGGAATTTCTGTTACAGTTATACATAGATGCAGATGGATATATGTGCATTGATGGGGCTTACAAGAAATTGATGCTGAAATGAATTGGAATTCACAGCAGTGAAAGACTATCCACTCACAATACACGAAGGGCACAGTCACATGAAAAACCATGTGAGTTGTCCCGTGATAACTAAGGGGTTAGGATACCATTGGCTTTCTGCAAAATTTCAAACCTCTAAGTTTCTTGAAGTTTGTTAGGCAAAGGGTAAATCTTCCCATTGACTTCCCAGAAGACTTTCTTTCTCTTGTCTAAACTTTCTGTACACTGTGCTGTCTGTCCAGATAATTCTGTCTATTGTGTCATTTAAGGCTTTGAGAAATCTTTTTTTGTCCTTATGAGCAAATTTCTGTGATTGCCTATTAGCTGATGAGCCTATTAGATTATTTCTTTACTGCCATTCTCCACCCCTCTTTGAAATTTCCATTAGAAATTATTCTTCTTATTTTCTAAGGTAAGAAAGGGTCTGGATAAATGTCAGTAAATACCAAGTCAAGGCATGGTTATGATTAACTTATTGCTTGGTAGGGTAACTGCTGAGACTGGCAGCAGCATTTGGAAGGTGTTCCAACCACTCACCTGCAGTCTGAAAGGGGAGGAGACTTTAAGCAGGGTCCTTCAATCATTTTCTGTGACCCCATGCACGTTTTATTATATGCAATGAAATACCTCTCCCTTTGATTGTCATCCCATGGTTCCAGAGAGATTTCAATTCTGTTCCATTCTGTGAGCTGGTTTGGTTTGTTTGATTCATTTTCTGGGAGGGCTGTGTTTTTGTTGGTTTTTTTTTTTTTCCTCCACCCAGTTTCACAGATTGACCTTGTTTTCATCCAGCTTGGAAGTGAAATAGGGAAGACTGCTGCAATGTCAGATATTTTAATGCAGTGGAGAAAGTCTTGCTGACTCCGTGAAGTAGAAGAGTATGGGTTGTTCCAGTTGAGAAATTAATATATATTCTGCTGTAGGAAGAATTACYAGAGAGTCTTTTGGTAGATAGGTCTATAATGCTTTTCAGGCCCTTCTGGGAAGGCAATTTGACTTTTGCAATGCAAGGCTTTTCGAGCACAAGCACACCTCATCAGGCTTTTGAAAGTTTCCCTGCCAAATTAACATTTTTCAATCCCAATGTTAACTGTGTAGCCATTTCAGGTGTTCATTTTGCCCTGGATCTTCGGGGGGGAAAATGATTGTCACGTTTGCACATTTTCATATCAAAGACACCGCTGTCAAAATGGCATTCCTTTCAGTAGGCTGTAAGCACCTAAGCTCTTAAATAATTTGGAAAACAAGCCCCTAAATCACTTAAATATTTAGCAGTTTTTACCCTATGTGCAACAAATGATACTTCAAAAGAAATGCATCTATGAATTGCAGTAAGAAGTTGTTTTGAAATAGGCATTGAAATACAGTTGAAAGTAGAATTAGTAATGCACCCTGCCATTGACAATGAAGTTACAAATGAACTGAAAAAAATTGAAAACATATGCATGGACTTCAGGCACCCTTTTTAAAAACAGTCTCCAGAAACACTCACGGTCCTTCTTTTATTTCTTTGCAAAACTAGATCTATCTTTTCTATGTTATCTTTTCTGCTTTTCAAATGAGGTGCAGTTTATAGAAGGGATTAGTGGAGTGTACATTGCTTTTTCGGTGTTTTTGTATCCCGTAGCAATGTTCTTTTGAGACTGTCAGTCCATACAAGTGCTGGAGTTGGATGAAAAGGCTATTGTGGAGTGAAAAATCTGAAAGAGAGAACCTTTGGATAAAGACCAAAATGATAAGAACTTGAAACCATGTTGGTTACAATCCATGTTACAGGCAGATTCCCCATMCTCAATAAGTGACATAAAAAATTTTGCCTCAGTATGCTTGGTAATTCAAAGTCAGGTTGTAGGCAGTGAGCCATTTGTTTCCTTTTCAGTTCACCATGTGAACCAAGTCCTGTGTTCAGGGATCTGTCTAAATGCCTGCTGGTGGTGCTGGATGTGTGGACTTGCCTAATGCATAAAGGAATGTATCTTTTACTGGATGTGCTAAAATCTCAAACGGTGTGAAGTGTTGCAGGAGATCTAGACCAAAAATCTGTTTTCAGAAGTGCTTCCCATCTTATAACCAATTTTACARTGTTAAGTGGTGAAAATGGTGAATGAGTTTGAGGAAACCTCTTAGATCTATTGACAACTGTGAAACTGCAGGAGAGGATGAAGTTTAGCTGAGCCTTAGTGCTTTCTTCCTCAGGACTGACTCAAACCTGTAACATACAGAACCTTGGTTGTGATACTTTCCSAAGTAGTCAACTTTTCATGCCTTCCATTAAAAAAACTAAACAATCAAATCATTAGTGGAATTCTCCTTTGAAGATGTTACAAGTATTTTGTGATTTCCTAAACCAAATTAGTTTTAGGAATGGGGAATATTTAACCTGTCCAGTTAYCTGCAAACTGCATTTTCCTAGCAGCAGCATCTGAACTTTATCTAATTGCACAKTTCTTAAGCTGTCAGTCCTGTCCCATTCTAGGCAGTTTTCAATTATGTGGCTGTCTGACAGAAATTAAGAGCTTTTTATCTGTGAACAGCAATGTTCTCTTGTTTCTCTTCCCTCCGCTGCATGTCAGCATGTAACTGCTTGCAAATGGAAAGATGTAGACAGCAGTTGACCAAATTTTGAAATGGATTTAGGTTCACTTTTAATAGTGTTTTATTTCCTCTTTTCCTCCCTCCCTCCACTCTCTCCCCCAGCCCTCCTGATTTTTACTGTATTTCCTTACTGCAAGGATCTCGTTCCTGCCTGAAAATTCTGCATTTTAGGTGTTCAATATATGATTATGAATTTACTAAAATAAGAACTTCCCAGATGTGTGAACGTTTGGGATTATTTACAAACAAATGACAGCGCACTTGGGTAATCTTCCCAAGGCTTGCTAGGGTTTCTATATGTTCACAGTAGTAATGATGCAATGATAGTACTTAGAAATAAGGATTAGTTAAATTTATATTCAGAATGCTTTTTAACTCCAGATTTTCTCCTTGACTGTGGGCAAGTCGAGGAGATAGGTTGTGGATAGGTTTTCCTYCTGTAGTAGAGGAAACAACGCTGCTCTTGTGGGTTTTTTTCCTGCAAACCGTATGAGCACTGCCCCAGAACTGAAGTAGAGTTGACTAATGTAGGTCTGTATGAAGTTCTATAGATACCCTGAAAAATACTGAATAAGCAGTGCTAATTGTTTTTCTYCTTTCATTCTGCAGGATTTCTGTGTGATTGTCATTGTGCTGTACCACAGCGAAGAGGTATTTTTCACTTCAAGATACCTTGCATTAAAAGATCATGGTAGACAGTTTAATAGTTTCCTTGAGGTAAGTGATAAAACATTTAAAATCTTATTTAATATGCTTTTAACACACTGCAGTATGTTTCAGTTTGGTGGTCTCTTGCTCTGCTGTTAAAAGCAGCTGCACTGTAGGAGGGTAAATAGAAATCTTGTCCCAAGACCAAATACTCAAGTATATGCATGCCCGACATAGCATTCTTTGGTGATAGTGAAAAAAGACACTTCTCAGTGTTTGTTCATGCTTAGAGCATCTGTAAGTGTGTGCCAGTGTGATGGTCTGTATTACTGGAAAGTTCCTCCATCTTTTGATGAGGCTGCACAATTATAGTCACTAGGCTGAAATTACTGATTTACAYGTTTTAGTACCTGTGCTGCAATTCATTCAGGGATTTGTATTATGCATTCCTGAAACAGTTTGCCAGTGGGCAAACATAGGAAGGACCTTTCAAACAGCTTTCTTAACAAAGGAAACATTCAGCTGTTYCTAAGCTGGTCTGTCCGGTTCTGTGTTGGGCGAGCAGATTCAAAGCAGACAGGCAGCCCTGATGCCACTCAGGCTGACCTCATGCAAGGAATGGCATCTGTCTTTTGGCTGGAGTTACTGTAACACCTCTGCTCCACCCTTTGTTCTTGTGAGTTTGAGACATCAATCTTTGAATTGCAATTCTGGCACCCTTCTAATATGCCAGGGCACATTTTCCATCCAAACGGATCTGTCACACCTTACTGATGCTACCAGTGTTATCTTTCCTGATGAATGATGGCCTGCATAGCTCCTCCCAAGCTGTCACAGACTTGGGCTGTTCAGTAGATTTGGGAGGAAGTCTGGAATTTGAGACAAGAGCCATACTGCACTAATCAGTACTGATCACTTGACTAAAATACTTGCACCTATATCTGGAAAATCCACAGTTGGCCATGGTGTTCTTCCATAGCTATTAAGGGAGAGCTGCCATACAAGAGATCTGCTTTGGTACCCTCTACATCTTCCTCAGGTGTTTATATTTATGCTTATATTTGTTTATATTTTTTGTTTTTATATTATTGGCAATTGGTGTTGCCGGTAAAAGGAAGTGAGACAGTTTTAAAGTCTGACTTGGCTTCAAACTAGGTGCTTGGCTCCAAATAGTGCCCTTACCATGAGAGCAGGGGCTGGATCTGCAAGGTTCTTAGAGGCCTGAGTTATACAGCCATCATTTAGCTGCAATTGATACCTCACCTGTTCAAGTATACTTGAAATGTTTTGCTTTATTTTGAGGATCACTTGTTCTTTTTGGCTTTTCTGCATTGTGAAAATACCTGAACCAAACCCACTGAAATTGGTAAAGACTATTTTTGTAGCTTGGGAGGCCTAAAGTTAGTCACACATGACAAATAAAAAAGCCTAGTCCAGAGAAGTTAGCCAAAGCAAGCTGCTGAGGGAAATAACATTAAAAAAATTAAATTGCCACACACTGATTTGGCGCTCAGGGCTTACCTCAGGATAGCTTAAGTATTCCTGGCAAATTTCCTGTGTGTTTGAAATAGTGGCTTGATACCATTTTTTCTGACAGATCCAATTGCAGATACAAAAGCAAATTTAAAAATTGCCTTTATTGTTCTTAAGCCATGCACAAACAGATGGTGGTTGCAGTGTAACCTCTTTAAAGAATGGTTAGGAAAAGCTTGGCACGAAGTAATCACATATATACTAAAAGTTGGCTAACTGAAAACTTTAATCTGGTAAGTAATTTGCTTTGAAGATTACAGTTCTCATTCAGCTCAGAACTCACAACCTTGTACATCATTTCAGAAGAATTTACACATGGAAATCTGTAGACAGTCAGAGTGATCAGAAAAATCTTGTTGTGTCAAGGATGAAAGCATTAATTTCCTTATGGAGTGTCTGAACTTTCTTTCATGTGCTGTGAGGGATTAGAGGGAGCAGAAGCCATAAGGGAGCAGGGAGCAGGTAGGAAGATTCTGAGAAGGAAGTTAAATAWAATTGCAGAGGGTGTAGGCTGGGCCTGTCAGAGGATGCACTCCATCTACTTAGATACTCATCATTTTTCATTGAGAGCAGTTGGGAGATCACGTGAGCATTTGGAAAAGAGACAGACAGTGAGCTGAAGACAGACTCGATGCTGTCATTTTGTAGTTTGGAGGTCTGAGTTCTATTTCTGCCTTTGATTTCAGGTATAATTTGCAAGTCACTTTATTGATTTGTGCCTTGGGTTTTGAACTACCACTGTGTGATTGGGCCCTGCTCTGAACTGCARTTTTTGACTCCTGCTGTGATTTCTTTATAGTGCCTTACACTGGCTCTGATTTCARCCACCTCCTCTATATATTGTTTTATCACAAATGATTGCTTTGTGAAATACAATACTTCCTTCTAACACATTTTTTAAAGGGCTTCCTTTTTTTTTTTGATTGATGTGGCAGTAAACAAGTAATGACTTTTTCTAGCCTTTAAGTGGTTTATTGCTTTGATAGAGAGGCATACAGATGATGAGGTGATGATAGGCCATGTACAATCAATACTTATGTAATGGTTCCTTTTGCAGTTAGCAAGAACAAACACAGAAAACACAAGATAAACATTCTCCCTAGCAGAAGAATATTTGTATTGGTGGTAATGAAACGCTTAGTATTAAAAAAACCCTTTTTTGTTACGAGGTTTGTCTCAGAGAAATACTTGAAACAATGAGAAATATTTAAAGGRTTATTGGGCAGGGAGCAAAGGAAGGAGCAGTGAATAGGAAATGCAGCTGGATTTCGTCTGGTCCATTCGTTTGCAGATGTATTTTGTACCCAAATGCTTCAGTTTTAATTCTGCATTGAAATTCAGCAAATCATTAGCAGCTTTCCCCTTTATGGGTCTGAAATATGCTCTTTGTAGACTGAAAAATCAAACTCCTGGTAGAAATAAAGATACCTTGATCCTATTTCTCATGCCTGTTGATGAAGGGGCTTGTTAGAAGGAGACAAGCYAGTCTCTGTTGCAAATTATGGCAAATAAAAGATGGAGCTAACTGTGTCTGAGTTGTAAGAGGCTCCTAGAAGTCACTACAGTGGTGAGCCTTGACAGAACAGTTTATTTGGGCTTGGTTCCCATTATGACTCCTTTCAGATTGAAGATGTGGGGACTGAGGTGATGCTTGGCAGCTTATCCTGTGGGCTGTGGGCTGTGTCCACTACTTTCCATCTCCTGTGCCCATTAGGTTATTCCATTTTCACAAGCGTTAGGCAGCTGGTGAAGAACCCATTTTCTGCATTTTGTGTGTGCTGGAGGCGGAGTGTTCATCTGTAAAACAATGAGCCAGRGCTACAAGCAGATGAGGTCTACAGATGGGTGAATTCTTACCTTACACTTTAGAAACTTGCAAAGCATATGTCAGTTTGATACCGAATGTTGAGGTGTTAAAATATGCACTGTCAAGAATTTTTCTATTTAAACATGAAGTTATCTGAAATACTGGATTCTGTTTGGTTCACTTTTGCTTTATAGCTGGACAGATCTGTGTATGAACCTGGTTCATACATTCAYGTGTGAGCCTGGAGTGAACAGAATTTTATAAGAACACTTCATACAGTTCAGTGAGTCTGCTTTGGTTGGCAATGGTATTGAAAAATCTAAATATTTTCTTACAGTGGGAAGCCCTGTGTTAGGATGTAGATATGTGGTTTGTATTAGTGGTAATTATCTGTTCTGTTTCACTGTTTGCCTTTTCAGACTTCTCAGTTCCCTAGCAGTGCTGGGATTTCAGTTTGTCATCCCACAGCCCTCAATTGAACACAGAAAGGTAAGCATTAGAAACATTCAGACTTTGTATACTGAAAATGTGAAAACACTCGAGTAAGATGTGTAAAGCAATGCAATCTGAATAAAGTTCTGGGAATAAATGGCTTTTGTTTCATGCATGTGGATCTTTTGGTGGGTTGGGGTTTTTTTTTTCTTTTTTGGTTTTTGATATAATTATATACTTGGTTGAAAGAGGCCCATCATGGTTAATTAGCAGAGTAATTGTATGGAGTATTGTATGTCACAAATAGTTACCTAAGCTTTGGAGCATTTTCATCACATAAGACACGGAAAAAGAATTCCTGTGAGTGAGAGCAGACATGGAGTGAGTAGAGAACCACCTAGTTGCTCACAGGCAGCTCGTTCTCTTGCCGAGACAGAAATGTCTGAAACAAGCTGGACCCAAGCCACTCTGTTGCTMTTCAGATTGCCAGAGATAGGAGCTGGAAACTGCTGGAGTTTCCTTTTGTGCTCTTGTGGGTGGTTCACTCATCCTAGATAATGGCATTTGTAATAAGGCTTGCAGCCTGCACACCTTCCATCCTGCTCAGCATCAGTGAGATCTTGGCTGGAATCCTTGGGGTTTTGCATTGCTTTTCAGGAAACTAGTGGACAATTTGGAGAGAAAYAGAGAGCACTAGTGATTATCCTTAAGAAATTTTAAAATCTTATCTCTGAGGGAAGTTTGAATGAATTCATGTTGTTTATTCTAAAGACTGGAAGACTGGTGCTGGAGATATAATCTTCAGATACTTTTAAGTACTAAAAAGAAGGCTTTTTTTTCTGTTTGGTGGAGCAGATGAGAAGATTTAAACTGAGGCAAAGCAAACCTACTTTAGGTGTCAGAAAAAACTTGTCATGGTAAGGATATAAAGAAGATTATATTGACTGGATAATATTTGGAATTTCCCTCATGTAGGTCTCTGTGAATGTGTTGCACAAATGTTTATCAGGAACAATGTGCAGGTGGTGCTGATTCTGCCAMAGACGTGAGGCAAGACCCCTTGAATGCTGATCTGTCTCTTTATGGACTGTCACTTTATATCAGTGTTGTTCTCATATCTTCATTGGTATTCAAACACAATCATTTAATTATTGAAGGTATCAGATAACCTATTTAAARCAAGTTTGCTTTTTATTGTAGATTTTAAAATTATAATGCAAGATGCATGTTTGTTTTTTTTTTAAAAACTATACTGTTAAAAGGAGATAAAAGGCAAGCTTGCTGGGTTTCATTTCTTTATGTGTATGTGTCAGTGTCTTTAGAGTAAAAGCTACTTGGACAATAGCCTTATAGGCATGGACTAGAAACCTGAAGCTGTCTGATTGTCAGAGTTCCAGAAGAATGCAGAAGTCCTGTTAACTCCTTGTGCAGCCTATTTGTAAGTTAAATGAGGTCAGTAATGATGCAGGCTGAAACTGGCACAGTCCAGTGCAGCAAACTGTCCAAGGGCTCTGTTCTGAACTGCAGGACAATTTAGTATTTTTGCCTATCTTACATCTCTTCTCTTTTGTTGTGCAGTTGAGATGGTCATGCTGCTGCTCTGGTTTCAGTACTCTGTCTGATTAGACATTCYTTTGTAACACTGACAGTGGAGAGATGCTGCAGTCCAGCTTCCAAATGGCCTTGGGGGAATAAATCTACTAATTAAAATAGAGTAACCCAGAGAAACAATTGCTGCATTCTGGGAAGCCCCGGAATTAATTTAGATAAAATCAGATCCTTTGTTTTCAATTGAATGAGAAATGCCACGGGTCTGGAGTGTGTTCTATACTGGTTAAATGGACTTAAGGGCATAGTAACCACCTTAGAGACGTCTCTTTTACTGAGAACAAGCAAGTTCCCTAGAGACATCTCACCCAGCTCCTAAGGCTGGCTGTCACTCTCAGYTCTTACCCTACAGGAGAGGATTCTGTTCATGCCAAACTGTGTTTAGRCTGGAAATGTGTATTTATTACACTTCTCACAAACCTTCTGCCCCACCTATAAGCTCTGGACAAGAGGAGCTGTTAGTAACTGAAGGCCACATCAGACATATTTCTGAGAGTGAGTTCTCAGCTTTGGAGCTCTGGAAGCTCTTTTTATTCTTTTCCTGCAGTAACCCCAACATGGATTTGCTGGCATCTCCCCTGTATGGCAGAGTCCTTTCTGTGTGAGAGGAAGTTAACTGTGCAGGAAGAAAGAAAGGGAGAGGAGGAGGATGAGGGAAGGATTTAATAAACACTGTTTTAACATTGTTTTAACAAATAATGAATAATGAAAATGGGGTTTGCAAATTTTCATATACACACTCACAGGGTACAGTATGGAGAAACAAAATCTAGGGCTGAAGTCTAATGAAATATTAGACCATACCCCAGTTCTTACTATATGTTTATTTTGCATTAAGCTAAGCATGTGTGCATGATTGATGCTTGAACCTACAGTATTGGAGGGTGTATGGATTCTGTCTTGYGCACCCTGCATAAGGTTATTTTTCCCCTGAAAGCTGTGGACAGGGAAATAAAATCAGAGAATTGGATTTATTTATTTGGCTGAGTAATTAATTAAAATATTTCAAATAGTCTAGATATTTTTTTCTTACACTAAAAGTTTTGTGAAAAGCAGGTAAAAACCAGGAGAACATCCAGAGCAGTTGATGGAAATCCAGTGGTAAGTGTAAGACACCTCTAGACACCTAGAGTTCAGCTAAGATGTTGTTCTTTTAGGACTTGAGTACA
>NW_026623392.1:1126426-1135382 GCF_030028575.1 Malurus melanocephalus | reverse complement strand
TAACAGTCCTTCTCCTAAACAACCACTGAAGTATGTATTCCCAATTTTCCAGAAGTCACTTCTGGGTGGATTTTTGACTAATCATGTATTTCTGTGTTAAGAAAGTAAGCTGYAGTTACATTTATGCCTTGTTCATTTTAGTAAAACTGGCAATGTAAATAGCCAGTAGCAAAAGTAGCAAAGTCCGTCCAAATAAAATTTCTGACATAAATGTTRCTTTGCTTTAACATCTTGCTTCTCTTACGGCACTAAATAGAAGCATCGAAGCAATGGAATTGCTTTGAATTTATGCATATCTTTYTGTTGTTCAATTGTAGATGACTATTGAATTCAATGGAGGTACAGTGTCTTAAAAAAAAAAATCTTTATTGTATGGAAGCAATGTCAGGRTTTATTTTTACAAGCTTTTCATTGGGGCACTACAATACTGTTAAAGAATTTTGAGCCTGTTTGGGCTCAGTGTAATTTCTTTCTGCTGGCTTGAAATTAAAGAAGAAATAAACTTGATGTTATCGCTATCAGACACACAATGTTTCTATGAAAAGCAACTATTTATCAAGTGAATGTGACTAGACTCCCCGCAGAATATCGAGATTAATGTGCTTTGGGATGTGTGTTGGGGTTTCTTAGTTTGGGGRGTTTTTGCAGTATTTTTCCCCTCTCTCTTTTGTTGGATTCAACTATACTTGCAGAGGGGTCATCATTGCCAAGTCAAGAAAAGTAAGGAACAGGATCCAAGATCAGGAGCAAAAACTGAGGAAAAAGAGTGGAASAGAGGGAATGAAAAGGTGGCCAAGATCTCTCATTTGGTCATGGTGAGCAGTTCGAGGGGTTCAGCTACTTGAACACGCTTTCGGAYATTACAGTGTGAAGCATGAAGTGAGTCTGCTACACCCTTCAAACACTGGAGGAAATTGGAGTAAGAAAAGGAGTTCACATCTGAGCTTGGCTTTTGGCCAGGCACCAGGGCCTGGCAGTTGTAAGGAGCACGCTGGGACCTCCACCACAGCTGATCACCACCTTGCTTTCACATAGGCTCCAAAGCAGAAGCTTGGAGGGGAAGGCTGTGCTCTCCCTTGAGTCCAGGCAGGGTGAGTGAAGCTCTGCCTTCAGTAACTTGTCAGGATTTGCTGAGCTGGAACTCAGCTCTTGCTRACAGAGCCCCTACAAAGTCACCGGGGTCTGGCTGGCTGGGCTGTGTAAGCAAACGGGAATCGTACTGGAGAGGCTTAGCCTTAGGAATTTGCACACAACCACTGCTCCTTTGCAACAAATGGGTACAGGTGTCACCTTTTCTTTTCTTGTAATGTTTTTGTTTAAAGGATAACTGCTGTCCATTGTAATTGTATTTTCATACACATCAGTTTTATAAAATGCTTCCAACTGCAAGGGAGTCCATATTTCTCTTGCAGTTTTTYACTGGTCACTGTATCTGCTTGGCTTCAGCACAGATGCTTGACTTTAACTGTATAGATATACATCTATTCCGTTCATAACCGTTGGTAAAATAGAGTTTTTCTAGCTAATGATGTTGCCATTCTAATTGCAGTAATCCTTAGGAAACAAGAGAGGTGATTTAGTCTATGACAAGACTTATCCTTTRAAATTAGCCTTTTAGTGCAACATGCTATTTAGAACAACAGCYGAAGGAATTTTCCTGCTATCTGTGTTGTTATACTAAAACCCTGTCCTTGATGTTGTGGATTAAAGAGGTTAGGAAATAAAAATTCATCTTTGTTTGGGGAAAGGAGACAGGATAAGGATACATTATTTTATGTGAATATACTATTTCAAAAATAAAGGGCAATGTTTTGTTATTTTTACCCTGCTTTATCGTGGACCTGTGAATTCTTATTTTTATCTCAAAATTAAAAAATACTAACTTCTTTAGGCTCAGAGCAGGAATTCTGTGTTTCTCTGGAAGAAAAGATGAAAATATCACAGTTCAAGTTGGATTCCAGTGCATGTAAGCCTACAGGATCAGAGATAAGTTTCATCTGCCTTCAGTTCTGCATGCTAGTTCTGTCCAAGCTTTAGATGAATTGATGGTAAAGATGAGAAGCTTCTTGGATTCACAGATGAGTTCTTCTGTTAGGCAATGTTGCTTTCTATTTTATGACACCTTGTCTTCTCCTTCTGGAGTGATGGGCAGATGACTCACCATGAGATCTGGAGAGGCATTACAGCAATCACAGAATAAATAAAATATGTATTTCTACCACATGTGGATCCCAAAGAATTTTTCTAAGTGTAGAAAGAGTTAAAATGGCAACAACTTTGTCACAGCTGTGGATGGCTGACCTGGAGGAGGCCAAGGGTAGTATAAGCTTAGTGACAGGWCACAAATGATATTGAATGGTGAGGGAATAGTTTCAAAAATAAAGAAGCCTAATTTTGATATAGTGAGGGCCTGATGCTTATCACCTTTACCTTACTGTAAATAAGCAATCCTACCATGGATAAAGAGTGGTTGTATAGAAGTTGTAGAAGTGAGGTCAGGAGTGAGCCCTCTGTTACTTGAAAGCACTTAATGGTCTCATAGAAGAGTGGAAAGAAACCTCTTCCTTAAAACACTAATCTCCCAGAGTGCAATGGAGGTGGTCTCAGTGTGAAAAAAATCAGCCAAACTCGGGGGAAGCTTCAAGCTTTGTTGGCACAAAAACTGTTCTGAACCTTTTTCAGAGCTGTTTCCTTTCTAGACTATTTAAATAATGTTAAGGTTTCTTCAGATGTGGTCAAAGTTGGTTGAAGGGGCAGTTAAGCTGTCCAGGCATTGTAACTCCCTTCAGTGATTTGTGAATACAAAGGTCTTCTATTTCCAGGCTTTTTAGCCCTTTAATCTTCACAGGCACAGATGTTCAGACAGAGATTTTATACAAAGAACGGAAACCCAAATCGTTTAAGCTGGTAATATTTACACTTACCACGTACTGTAAAATTCAACTGGTTTACTACTTCTCTGATTAAAGCCTTCCAAAATGCACTGAAGGATTAAAATAGCTGAGCACATGAACCAGGCAGACATCTACATATTGTGTCATGATGTTTTGTTTGGCCTCTACTCCATTTTTCTGCTAGCCTTGAGAGATCCAAGGAGTTGTTATCTGCAACTTTTGGGGGGCAGGGAGGGGGTAGACAGTTTTTTATCGAACCAGCAATGTTCCACATTTCTCATAARAGGAATAAAAAATATGGTTGTTTCAAATGAACATATATAAAATGGACTGTAAAGACTTTCTGCTGGGAAATCATTGTGGGTTTATAGGTATGTGCTTTATTGTAAATCAGCTGAGCTAATACTGGAAGAATACTCCTTTAAGATGCTTAGATTGGTGAAAGAATAAAATGAGTTCCATAGATGTGTTTACAACACTGGCAGGGAAATACAATAATGTTACACTTGAACAGGTTCTAAAACTAAACTATCATTTCCTCAGCCCATTSAAAATTTGGCATGCTCTGCTCTGAGCAGCATTTCAGGTCTCATTTCTGGGAGTTTGACTGCTTTTATTTTTACATTCTTGAACTTTTAAGAAGGCAAAGTCCAGCTCCTACTTTGTTGATTGATCATTGATCAGTTATATTCACGRAAGGTGAATGTTCATGAAGAATGCTGTGTTCATCTCATCCCAAATATGACATATTTTAAATAGTATAAATATACTATTTTAMTGCTATTTTGAATCCTCAATCCTTTGAGTCTGAGCCTGGCTGTAAAAGCTGTGTGCATATCCTTTGTGACATGCTGTGCTCTAATGAAATCCTTAATTAGTCAGAACTGTAACAAAAAGGAAGTGCAACCCTGGAGTAATGGAATATATAAGGAGCCATGTTGTCCAAGTGTCTTAATTCTCCTTTAATTACGGTGGACACAATTTAGTGTCATAGTGTTGGTGGGGTAATGAGAACAATGACCATGGAAGAGACAATGGAAAAATGCCTAAAGCCTGAAGGGTGCTGGGGAATATTACTRTATTGGGGCTCTTTGCTCTGGGAAGCACAGGACAAAGAGGGTAGCAACAGCTGAAAGTAAAACATGCTGTTTTACCCACTTTGCATCCAGTGTATGAATGTGAGTTAACTCAGTGAATATCACTGGTAGCATTTTTCTGAGTAGGTGAAAAAATGTTCCTCTGGATACAATTTCTTTGCCTTTGGGTGAAAGTAATGCCATAAAGCTTTGCGAACTATACATTTATGCCTGYTATATCCCTTTCAGATGTATATTTAGGAATATGATGTTGTTTGTTCGTGAGTCCATTTCCACTCTGGGCATTTACCCAGAAAAAAAGAATTACTGACTAATATGTTAAAAATTAAATGTACAAAATCTAATAACATTATTGTATCTAAACTGAAATGGTAAAAAATACCAGAAATGTCTGATTTTGTTTAGACATCTCCAGGTTTAAAGCTTGCCATTTTCTTGTATACTTTTTCAGTTTTGAATTTGGATTGCTATAGCATGCTTAATATGTACAGCATACTTAGTAACCTTGGCTGTGGCTATAACAGCTTAATTATGTAGCTGGGTAAAAGGTATATACTGTCACCAAGCATTATAATCATTGTTACTGTGAAATTCAATCATTAGTTCACATTTGAAGTACTGTATGCAGCATTGCACACCCGTGTAAGAATGCAGGAGTGGAAAAGGTGCTGAGAATGAGAAATTCCTTACAAAAAGCAACTGAATAGATTAGGACTGCTGAATTTCAGAAAGAGATCCTGGAACTGGATTGTGTTAGCAATTGCAAATCAGACATCACACTGTGGTGAAGGAGAATACAGAATGATCATTCTTCRTTTATCACAAAGATAAATTTGGGACACATAGTGAACTTCTCTAGCTGCATGTATTACTATGAGAAGCACTTTTTCCAATGTAAAATGTACAGTCTTTTGGAATCCAAGATTAAAAAAATGCTAAAAAAAAGTATTAATTGTATTTATGGAGAATAAGTCCAGTAGTGGGTATGAAAAAACAGCTGAAGGAGGCCTTTAAATTATTGATTACATGAAAGCAGAGGATTCCTGGACATATCCCTGTAATTTCTTGGCTATAGCACAAAGATTTGGCAGAAGTTGCTACTGGCTACAAATTTACCTGAAAATCACAGGATCAAAGCACCGGAACTGGCCTGTGGGTGCTGTAATTCAGCTCCTCTGCCCTRGGGAAAGGAATGTGATACCTCATTTTTCCTGGTAGAGTTTTAGGCTGGGTCTCAGTGCTGCTGGGATCTCCTGAGGCAATCTGTTCCCATTATCACCTTTGTTGCCTTTCCTCTATATAGTTTTCCTCCTTCCATTTGGATTACCTTTGATTCAATTGAAACCCATGGTTATTTGTTGACTATAGACAARAACAGTCTGCTGCAAAGAGAAAAGGAACAGCTCTATATTTATTTATGTAAACTRTCTGAAAGTGTCATTATTACCTCCTGTTTTTCATTCCTTAAACTAAGCAGCTTCAGTTTCTTCAATCTTTCATAGTAGAATTCACTGAGAAGATTATGCCATTAATCACATCATCTCCACTAMAGATTCATCTATAGCTCACATCTTACTCAAAGTAAGAAAACAAAAGTTCATAACCTGATTTGCCTCTGAAAATTCCCATCTCAAAATTTTGTCTTACAACTAAATTGTATTGATGAATTTGTCTATCAGTATAAGACATTATAATATTACTTTTTGTTTAGTTTTRTTTTTATGTTCAACCTTAACTAGCTGGATTAAACCTTGTGCTGTGTCTAGAACTCTTTCACTGTGAAGATTAGTGGGTGTGAAATTACTTTACATTGCCTTCAGTCATATGAAGTATCATTTTATCTGAACCAATTCTTGCTACAATGAAGTTTGGCAGCCAGAAGGTTCTCTCCATAGCAGGTTGACAATTTTCACTATTCAGTTCCTATTTCTGCAAAATGATACATTTCTTATGTTAGTGACAACTTGAATTGCTTGTAGATTAATAGTTTTTAGTTGTTGCCTGCATGAGTGTCATTGGTATTTAAAAAAAAAAAAAACAGGTATACTGAACCATTGTAGAAATGATTAAGAAGCAATCCAAACAAGTGAAGCCTTACTTGTCTGATAACAAAGGACTATTAGTTTTAGAGTAAGTAAATTTTACTGCAAAACTGAGTTCAARCCAGARGAGTGTCTCTKTGTGTAGCCATTTYACATCTGAGGTAGAGCACATTAATSCATTGTATAATAYGGGCAGAGAATATTCACTGGAAAAATCATAAACTGATGAATAGCTTGTTTAGTTSGTCAAAGTCTGGCATTGTGTTACTGGATATGAAAGCAAATGTAGCAGCCAGAAAGACCATGCTGCATGTTGTAGGTTTGACATTATGTGGTATTAGGTTGTACAGCCTGTTGGATTTTAAAAGCTGATGCYAAATGGGGTATGCACAGGAAAAAAGACATATTAAATACAGAGACATCTGCTCCTGTTTTCAACAACATGGGAAAAATGGGTAACATATCACACTAATGCAGATGCTTTTTATTAATCAGAAGTTATAATTAAATGCAGTTTTTTCTGTGGTTGGTGATAAAAATGTGAGAGTGGCCTCAGAGGGGGCAAATGTTTCAGATTATGTAGACCACAACTGACACACAGCAGCACCAGAAACCTGCCCTGGCTTGGCTTGTGTTGTAATGCTGTATCCAGCCCATGTTTGCAAACCACACTGCAGCCCAGCCCGCCGTGTCTGCAGCCCGCTGCTCAGCAATGTGTGCTCCCTGGCAGAGGTGGGGCACAGCTCCGTTACCAGGCACCTGGTGCCTCTGACCAGAGGCAAACTGTGGAGATGGTAATCTTTTGCTATTATACAGTAATGTTTGAGGCAAA
Organism: Malurus melanocephalus; assembly: GCF_030028575.1. Taxonomy (NCBI): domain Eukaryota; kingdom Metazoa; phylum Chordata; class Aves; order Passeriformes; family Maluridae; genus Malurus; species Malurus melanocephalus. Next base: position 1,128,517 of record NW_026623392.1, on the reverse strand, counting down.
ATTACTRATGGAAGTTACGGGTTTAGGTTCTCATCCGGTGAAGGGGGAAGTGACATACAGACAGACAAGGCCAGCTTTTCAAAGCTCATTCTGGGGTAGCTACAGCAGAACACGGCTGGAGAGATAGGGCAAACATGTTTGTGGACAGTGCCTGTTTCTGTCTCCCAGCTGAATTAGCATGCGTGTGTGCTTGTTGGTACAAAGCTTGTTCAGAGTATTGATAAACTACTTAAAAGATGCTCATTTAAAAGAATGTTATGTTTTTAATAATTGTGAGAATCAATTATTGGAAACCTGCTTTGGAAACTTGTGGTGCAACTAGTTGGTCAAGAGAAGAATTGAGTGGGTCATCTTGAAGTGGTAATGTGGGGACTGGGGTGAGAGTGGTAATATCAGAGTTAACTGTAGCAGCATTTTTGTTTGGTTGGAAATCAACCTGTCCTCTTACATTACTGCCTTCATAAAAAGTTCCACATTAGTTGGGAGTTCCTGAAATATTATTCCAACCATCAGCACTCTATTGTTGAAGCATCAGAGTGCAAGAGAGCAGTTAGTGTCTGTTAAACCGATTTCATCACCAAAAATGATGCTATTTCCTGCTTTTGGCAATATTATAACACATTTTCCAGCTTTGCATCATGTTTTCCATTGCTGAAAATAAAATCTATTTCAATCCAGATAGCTGAAAAATCCTCAAAACCAAAAAAAACCCAACCCAAACCAACCAACCAATCAACTAACAAAAAGCCCAAACAAACCCCAAAACAACCAACCCCAAACTTTTTTTCTGAATGGTTGATGGCTGCAGGAGACCTCCTCCTATACTGGCAGTCCTTTGACAGGCAGGGTAAGACAAATTACATCTTATGTCATTCCATTTCACTTGTGACTGCCGAGTGCGTGGCCCAACACCAGGGTATTCGTGCTCTCGTCGTATGGCAGTGTGTATCTGACTCTGCGTGTGTTGTGTTTGCAGGTTCCGCAGAGGATAGAAGAACAAGGAGATGCTCCTGAGGACAGCAGTGCGGGAGTGCCCGGCCTGTGGGGCAGCTGGGGGCCCTGGTCCGCCTGTTCGCGGAGCTGCAGCGGGGGGGTGATGGAGCAGACGCGGCCCTGCCTGCCCGCCTATTACCGGGAGCGSGGCTACCGCCGCCCGGGCCGCCACTTCCCGGCCTCGGACAGGGCGAGCGCCCACCACAGCRCCCACCACGAGGACTCGCTGTCCGCCTACCCCGGCCACGTCATTTCTGCCATCCGCACCTCCGTGCCGCTCCACAGGAGCGAGGAGCAGCACTGGGCTGGGCTCCGGGCCGCCTCCCCCGGGGCGCGGAACAGCAGCCAGGGCGGCMGGGCGGCCCTCAGGGGCAGCCGGCACTCGCAGGCCCCGCGCCACAGCGCCAAGCCCGAAAAGAGGTACGAGCACAGCTTCTCTGGCCTTGGCGATGACGAGAGGTTAGAGCTGGTACTTTTCACACTTACAGGATAGCTAGTAGAGACTAAGACTGGTTTCTACCATGTTTACTGCCTTCTGTGGAAAGTTGCCTTCCTCTGAAAAACATAAAAAGAGTATTACCTTGAGGCAGTATTCCAGCCCGACTGGAATAAAACAGTAGAACTCTGTTACTGCTGATAAAGACATTCTCAACCCCTACAAGAAACYCTGTCCATATAAAAGAATATTTGAAAATAGAATTAACCTGCTAACCTCCTGTCTGCCTCAGTGAAGCAYGAGTTTCAAAAATTGGGACCAGCTGTTCAAATGTTGGTTTTCCCAGGTGTTGCCCATTTCCTTTGTCCTTGCTTTGTCTTTCTATTAAACCCATGCAAATGRTAATCTAGACCTGTTGAGTATAAATTCAGTGTGGCATTGATAGGCTTAGAGAAGTTCAGAGAGTGCCAGAGACAGAATTAATAGTGTTAACATGGTTTCAGTGAGGCAGAAGTAATGTTTTCTTTTTCGTGTTTTCCTATTTAATTATTTGCTATAATGCACTTCTGTTCTCAGCTGTGCMGTGTGACAGCCCCAGGTTGCGGTGCATGGCTGGGTTATTGCTAACACTGGGAGCCTGCCCTTCATCTGTCTGCACAAAG
>NW_026623392.1:1117383-1126030 GCF_030028575.1 Malurus melanocephalus | reverse complement strand
GTTTGGAACAATCGCTGCAGGCTTGGCTGGAGCATGAGAGGATGGTGAGCAGAAAATGATACAGACTGTGTGCAGAACTGAAGCTGTGATATTTTCTAAGAAATGCCCTGCCATATGAAATATTAAAATACTCACTTTCCTGTATGATGGAGGTGTTTGCTTTTGAAAATTCTTGTGCTTTCCAAAGCACAGTACAAGCTTCTCTACCAYAGTTGATTTTCCACCCCCACACATGCTGCCCCTTGGCAAAAGACTGTGGATTCAAGGTCAGTGTTTTAATCTTACTTGCATAATAAGTWATTTCCATCTTGTTTTAGGAGGTCCCTGGTGGCATTAAAGCCTGTTGCATTGCATAACTTTGAGATTCTTTGATGGTGACTGTAAAAACAGAGTGRGAACAAAAAATGTTATTTGAAAATGGAATTATTTGAATGACAAAACTAATAGTTCTTGATTTACAAAATCCAAAGTAAAAAGTTTCTTTACGAAGGAGATTACTGTTCCTATTAGGTATATAGAAAATGGATTTCAAAATGTGAGTTACTCTACACATGATTTTTATACTGTAGAACTGTGCTTAGCATTCACTAAATGAATGATATACACAATTTGTGTCAGGCTGTTAAATAAACACAAATTGTGTTTTCACAATTTGTACAGTCAGTGGAAACTTTTTGGATATTTCTATTTATTKTATTGGACTTTATATAAAAGCTGTAATTTTAGCAGACTTCCATGAAACAATAATAGAGGAATGGACATTTGTGACTGAGATAAGCTCACATTGATGACATGGCAGAATGAAATTGGATGGCTTCCGAGGCAAAGAGTTTTGACAGCAATGGTAGTCCTGTGTAGGAGCCCAGTAYGTTTGTATCATTTAGTAACAAGTGGAAAAGTTCTCTGCCTGCTCCTGAGCAGCTGAAAAGGAACTGGTTAGGGATTTTCTAGCAAAATCCAAAACAGAATTTATATATCATAAAATTTTATATACCTTGTCTTTGAAGAGGATATTCACATTTTCAGCTTTTGAAACTTAGTTTAGTTAGGCATTAGGAACTAASACTGCGCATGAAATTCAGAGGGAATGAGGTTTGAGGTGTATACAATTAGAAGCGTGGTTTAGAAAATTTCCTTRTTCTGTTTAGGGCAGTGCAAATAAGTAGGGTTCTTGCATGACTGAAATGTGTTGATTATAGTCAGTCGCTGGAGTGAGTATTGAAGAAAGCTGATGGTTCTCTAGGCTCTCCACTGGCAAAGGAAGGGAGCATTCCCCAGCTTTGAAGAGTTTAGTTCCCTTTAGCACAGACTTGGTTTGTTATTTTTCACCTAACTGAAGTGCATGGAGCACACCACAGATAAGAGCAAACAGGAATGAGGAGATAGTGAACAAATATTAAAGCATTTAGACATCTTTATAGAGAGGCACAAATGCTAAAGTAAAAAAAAGATAGATGCAGAAGGTTAACATGCTTTAAGAGAGAAAACAGATTTTGAAAGGAAATATCATTCATGGACTAGGATTTAGTGCTTCTTAAATGTTGCATTTCCAGTTCTYTATTTTGGTGATAGAGAYGACAGAACCACAATTTCACACCGATGTGCTGAGTGTAGGATGTTGCAGCTGCCACCTTCAGTTTCTATGCATGTGGGCTTTCATAGTGGAGCAGCAAAACCTTGGTGTCCACTTGTGTGAGCATGATATGTACTTTGTATCTGGTTTTTAGGAGCCGAAAGAAAAAAATCACGGTTCTCACCAGAATAAATAATTAAAGCATTCTTGCACGAATAGTGCAAGTTAAAGATGTATGTTAATAAGAAAAGGTCTTCCCTAAAGTAGGTTGTTTTTTTTTTTTTTTTTGTATTTGGAAGAGGAGTGAGAGGAGAAATTTGTACTGAAGAAATAATCCAAAAATCATCAACCTCTCACATGGCCATAGCTCTGGGTCTTTATTCTGCTGCCAGAAGCTGATGTGCAAGTTTGCTGTGCTGCTCTGTACCCTGCATAGGGTCAGTTTKCATTTCTAGGTCTTGGAGCAATGGAAAGGAAGAGTGCATCATTTAATGTCGAACCAGAATTTCCTTTTTGAACGTATTTCTTTTGCCCCCTCTCACAGATGCTTTTACCAGGCAAATGTAGGTCACTCTATTGGCAGGTCTACAGTTAACTTCTAAAAGGACTATTCCATTGTTATTTCCTTAACCAATGTAAGCATCCTTAGCCACATGTTCTGGTTCCTAGATATGGACAAATGTGTGATTGCTGGACTTGCAGGTTCAAGAAGGTATTGTTTTGTCAAGGCTTTATATTTATGGGCATGAGTGTTTGTTTTTCTTAATATCTGAAACGAAACCCAGCTCAAGTACTTAGCCAAGCCTCCTTTCATTATTTCTCTCATAGAATGAAAATGTGATGGGTTTTACTCCAAGTCAAGTATGGTTATAAAAGCTTTTGGTGGGTTGGTGTGTGTACAGAAGGAAGATAGAGAAGAATTGGATCCTTTTCTAAGGATAAATTGTTCAGAAAAACATAACAGCAGTAGTGGTAATCAAAGAATTAATTGTGGTRGCACTTGGGTGATTTAAAGCTGTATGAGAAAGATGTTTATTTTCCTTCGAATAAAATTCCAAACAGGATCTAATAGCAGTAATGATGAAATGTGGTATTTCCTCACAAAATGAATAGCTAGCTGGGGTGGCCTCAAGATGACTTTATGCTGTCACACCTCTCATCTGGTATTAATCCCCATGACATGCTCTAGGTCTCACTTATTATTACCAAATTAATATCAGTTTTTATTATGCTACTGTGAGCATGCTTTGAATGGGATTACCAAAAATTAACCCCTAACACAATACTATAATTGCAAATCACCTGAGCTTTTTTTTATTCTTACTGCTGAATGATTCAACCTTTCCTGAGCTGCACTTGCTGAAGGAGGGGAAGTGAGGACACTGCTGCTGTTCAGTCATAAACCACTGAATTATTGCCCTATCAGTGAGGGAGGTACAAACACCAAACATCTCATTTGTGAGGCATCTCAGCAGAGTTATGAGGTTACTTGCATTGAATTTCTGCTGGTTTACCTGCCAGCTGCATGGTTGCGTTATTCAATCAAATCTTAAAGAAGAAACRAAGAATTTCGTGGGATCACAGGTGTTATTGACGAAGAGGATTGTGTTATTTGAATTTTGGAATCCTATCTCAGTGTTGAAAATGACATAAATGAGGTTATATAGGACTTGCTGAGAGATCAGTAAAAGCAAATATACTAAGTTAYTGTACTGGACATATTGCTACTGTGCTGAACAGGGGTATCTGTGGTGATCTCTAGGATGGAAGATTTCAGTCAAGATAGTCCATATCCCATTAATTAAACCTGTTCCCAAGAAACAGTTCATTTAATGACCTTATTCATTAATTCTACTTTCTCAGAAAAATGTAAACATCTTTTACCTCAAATATGGTACGGAAATGAGGGTATTTGTGGTATAATGTGGTATAATCCATTTTTCTTTAGAAGAAACACTTTATGGGCATTGTTGGTTACTCTGTGAATTCCTGCAGTTGAAATTTTTAGGATAAATATGCTCACAATAATTTTAATACTCTTATGCATGTATGATACATGGGAAGCAGTGCATATCCACAGCTCATGGTGTGGTTACCACAGTTACTGTGAATGTGAACCAAGGCTGTTCCCTTGCTTTAGGTAATGCAAATGACAGTGAGATGCAGTGCCAGCCTGCCCTGCTGCACTGCCCTGTGATGTGCTGCTGAAGGGTGAACAATGTGCTGCAGTGTGGCACAAGGCGTTGCTGCTGTTGGCTCTGCTTTGCAGTGTGTGGTTCTCACTCGGAAGGGCTGGCTGAGCTCTCGTGACTGAACATTTGACAGAGATATCTGCTTACTGCTGTAAGGCCAGTTTCTAGGTCAGTGAGCACACAGGCATGCATTTTGTAATATAAAACAGTCAAAGGGCTCCCTTCTTTCATTCATGTTTAGGTGATTTTCTCCAGATTGATTTAGAGCTGGTGAAAAGTGAGTATGTGGAATGCAGAGCAGSACAGGCTGTGGTGCAGTGGGAGAGGCAGTACATGGTGGTTTTTTCAAGTGAATCAACCTGACTGGTGGGAGCTTTCCTTGAGTAGATGGAAACATTCCCAGATCCAGTATATCATTCATTTTTGTTAAAGATTATTCCTGTAAAAGMATCTGCTAAAATACTGTGAGGTATAAACTCACTAATAGTTATGAACAGTACAAGACAGTTTATTTTGTGATTTAACGGTGAAAAAATGTATGTTGGAATCTTTCTAAGAAAGTAAACCATGTTAACCATGTGCCTAAGAATATATAAAACTTAAAATAAAATTAAAAGCAGTAGGAGGACTGGAAAATAAATGACTGACTTGGGCAGTTGTAGGCCAGTTACAATTTTGAATTGTGGAGGAAATGCCAGGGATTAAAAATACATACCTGAAATTATTTTAAGAATACTATCTAGGAGTTATTAAAAAAATTACATTAAAAAGTATRTGCCCAAACCAATCCTGTTAACAGAAACTTATGGAATTATGACCAGTCTTTTTTCATTTGAAGTTTTGTGTCTTTTCCATTTCCCTTTCTTTTTTTCTTAATTAAATTTTAAATATTGGAATGATATTTGAATAGCTTAATTGCTGATATGAATAGCTAATCCATCACTTTCAGTTCTTCACAAAAAGAATCAAAGCAAGTCTGTACTAAATACTTGAACTGTATGTAGATGGGCAGTGTCCTTTAAAACCTGTCAATTAATTACAGTAATGTAATGCTGCAAAACAGATAATTTGCTATTAACCTAAAGTATTAGGTTAAATATTGGTGTACTTCTCCACAGAAATATATTTAATTAAGTTAGAATGTGTGTAATTGATTTAGTTATAGAAGATTTTGCCTACTAAAAAGCATTTCTTTTAAAACCATGATGAGTGGAAGGGCTTAATTTTAAGCCAAAGAGCTTTGATAGGGATCTAAGGGGACTGAGCTCCTTTAGAACTAATTTTGTAGCTGAAATCAAAGAACTGCAGTTTTGGAGTGTTTTTAGATAGAAATGAATAACTGCAATGCAAAAGCAGAAATCAGTATAATTTRAAAGACTTTGGCAGTGGTAAACAATGAGGAATATTGTTTGGTGAACAAAGCTATAAATAAAAAAAATAACCTGTCTTTTGTCTTCCACTTTGATCTGGMTGTCAGTTGTCTGTTTCTACTGATAGATGACTGTTGAGTTCAGCTTGAGTAGGTGCTGGCTGTGGGCTGGTTGCTGTGCTGATAGGGCACAAACACAGCCAGCAGCACTTCAGAGAACAGATTATGGGCAGTGTCCCAAGTGAGGAGAAGRGCCAGGAGCTGGAGAATGCCTGACCCGGGGCACCCAGAGCCGCCTCGGGCTATGGATGCAGTTAGACCCCGCTCACTGAGGGCCGGGCGTTCCTTAGCATATTGGAACACTTGGGTGTTCATTCCAGCACAGGACTCCTGCTAAAGGAAACCTTTGAAGATTTTGAAAAAAGCTTCAAACTTAACCAAGCTTTCCACAAAATTGAAAAAAAAAGGATTCTGTTTGCTTTCATTAGTATGCTTATTGTGATTGGGAATRCAAGGGAAAAAACCCATCTCCTTCTGCTTGTGGAATTATTTCTGCCAATAGACAAGAGAAGAATTCAGAAAAAAAAATCTGTAATTCCTGTGCAGTTTTTGTTTCCTTATCCCTGGTGAAACATACGGCTGAAAGGTTGTCACCTTTCCAAAATAATGCATTATTTCTTGAGAAACAGTGAAAGGTTGTGAATTGAAAATGTGAGAAATCAGAAGTTTCTTTAGATTCATTCTAAGGAAACTTCCCAGCAGTTGTACAACAGGTCTCCTTCTTGCCATAAATGAGTAATTTTGCTAATCTTCACCCTTTTCATTTACAAGAGAAGTACTTTGATACTGGGAGATAAGATGAATGAAATGCTGAAAAGCTCATGAAAACACAGTTTTTATTCTGTCTGACATCAGAAGAGAAAGAAAAYGAGTTATGCTTCATCTGGAAGGGAGCCAGAGAACCTTCATTTAGGGAGAAATGTAAGGAGAGAGGAAGTGATAGAAAAAGGGGAAAATTAAAAAGGTATGTTTGAGMGAGGCTGTGTAAAGAGTACTCGAGAGGTGGAAGCCCAGGAAATTTGTAATCTTACCTGTGTGTTTTRGAGACACTGTATATCCTTGGTTCAAAGAAGGTTTCTATTCCGTATAAACAATCAGCCCACCAGCTCCGAAAGTGCTTCAGTCTTGAAGACCACTTGAGGTTCAAAGCATTGTTCTTAGCATAAAGTCTGTGAGGCAGCAATGCATTGATTTGCCAAGGTGCACGTTTGCTTATGGTTAAAATTAGAAAAAGCTGCCACAATGAAATTCCTTTTTGACACTGCAGATGTGCTAAGAGTGGCCAGTTCCTATTGTCCACAGCTTACGTATTTTCAGCATCAGAGAAAATGATAAAAGTTGGAACAGTAAGATAATAATAATAATAATAATAATAATAATAATAATAATAATAATAATAATAATAATAATAATAATAATAATGGTGATGATGACGGTTGCTGCAACTGTTACATTAATAGCACCAACCTGGTTTTCTTATTAGTCTGGGCGAAATGCATTTTTTGAACTAAAGAATATATTTAGGTTGGCTTAAGTTTAAAGGGGCCTATAATTTTTGTTATCAAAGTGCTAAACAGATTTGTCTGAGATGTATGTGTTTATGAGAATTGTGCCCAAAGGAAAGAGATTGCCAGATCTGCATTAAACAGCTGTCATGCCTCTGCTTGAGATGAACACAATAGATCAGAGAYGTCTGCTGGCTGTGGTCTGACATGAAATACTTAATGCTTTTCTACATACATTTTTCTGTTAGGCAGTAACTTACCTTTAGATGGTAACTCTATTTTTGGTGGCGGCCTTTTTTTCCTCCTTTTCATCCCAGCTGACTGCAAATATTGCTGAATACTTCCTTTCCTCTTCTTTCTCTCTCTTGCTCTTCTCCAGCCCAGTGAAAAACAGAAAAACTGATGCTGTGTAATCTCACTCTAGTTTATGTCTGGCTGAGTAGGCACGAGGTTTAGGGATGTTACGTGCTAATGCTTTCTTCCTTCTTTACCTGTTCCATTAAATGAAGGTGCATCCCAACTTTGCCCTGGATCATTATAGTGTGCATTAAAAAAATGGGTGAAAAAAAAGGAGGAGCTTCCAGCCATGCTGTGAAGAGGCATGAGTTAGGTGGCTTTGAATGAATATAGGTAATCATAATGAATGACAGATAAGAAAAAGCTCTGTTGGCAGTGAAAATTCCCAACAACTATCAGGTCTTGATGTATTTATGTGTCCTACCAGCAGGTCAAAGGTGAGTCAATTTAGAATAAAGCAAACCGTGTCAACAAGCTTAGTTTAATTCTGAATATTCAGTTAATGGTAGATTTTTTCTGATTTTTTTCTTCCCCTTTTCTCTCCCTGATGTCCCTTTCCCTGCTGTTTTCTCATTGTTTATAGACTTGCATAACACTTTCTCTTTCATTGCTGCATGACATTGTAAATTCTGCCTGATACTCTGCAAAAACTATAAAAATTAATTAACATTAAGCTATTTTTACAAGCATCTTTATTACAGCCAAACAAACTGCATTTCTGGTTTATCAGGATGTTGCCAAATGTGAGTGAAAGATGGTTTAAGGCAAAACAGTGTTCAGAATAGTTTCAGTTCAGGCAGTACTGGTTTAAATGAATGCATAGACACTGATGAAGTTGTTAATAATTAGTTGTGTGTTACACTTTRTTTCCAAAATTTTTATGGTGAAAGAAATGTGATATTCCTGGCTGCAAAAGGTTAACCTTCCATTTCATAGGAGATGTATTCTTGTGAAAATTCTGGGTCATGATTGCCTTACAACCTGAGCAAATTGAAACTTGTGCTTAATGGTAAATGGCAGTGTCTTGGGATAATCTGAGATGCTTCATGAGAAATATATCGAAGTGTTTACAGAATGTGTAGTATGACTAGGAATCTCAAGGAAGGTATGTTCATTTGTTTTCCTCTTGCTCAGAAAGAAAGAGTTATGTTAAATATTAAAAATATCAGCAAGATAGGGGAAGTCAATTTTAATTACCCCTTAAAAAAATGACAAAACACACCMGCAAAACTGCTCATTTAAATCAGGTGGGTTTTAGTGCAAAGTTCTGAAATAATTCCCATTAATAATTTCTCTTTCCTCTCCTGTTTACTTATGAGAAGCTTTTCTTTCCCTCCCTGTTGTGGGTTTAAAYCCGATTTTTTCTCTGTCCAAGTCATGGCACCAAAAARTGTCGTGGTTTGAACTTGACTGAAAGCTGGAAGCACCGCACCCACGACATTCCCTCCCTCCCCCCCACCAGAGAGGCAGAAGGCAGAGCATAAGCCCAATTAACACTAAAATTTATGGCTTTTAGATAACATAACATAATTGAGAGAAAAATATGTATATACTCCAGAAAATGGTCAGACAGGCTGAATAACTTAAGTTTCAAAACAGATTTATTACTAAAAACTACTAAGAATATTACCACACTGGGGAGGGGAACAGA
>NW_026623392.1:1073158-1117255 GCF_030028575.1 Malurus melanocephalus | reverse complement strand
GGGGGGCAGAGATGAAAGTTTAACATAGCTCAAACTACTCATTGTGGTTATCGTCCAGCACCATAGGAGAAGTGTTCATGCAGCTCTAAAGTGTGGAAGTTCTTTTCCCAAGAAACAGTCAGTGTATAACTGCTGATGGCAAGGAATTCTTTTCTTTACCTCATGGGAGAAAAGTATGTCCTTCAAGGCCAAACTGTGTTATTTTCGGCGGCATAAGACCACTATCACAAATTTCCTGGCAGAATATTGCTTCTTCTAAGCATCCACTTGCTTCAGACGTGGGGTGGGGGAGCCAAGCCTCTTCYCCCTTTTTTTGGCTTCTGTTCAGTTCAGTCCAGTCCTCCAAGGCTAGGTTTTTCTTAGAGCAAGATAGCTCTCTTTTTTTATACAGGTCTCCCATTGAAGAAATWGTCCTTTCGAGAACAGCTTGTTTTCTCCATGTTCAAGCACCAYAGCTATAGCACAGCACCGTCTTCTCCYTACTGTGATCTTGGGTCTCCATTTTTTTCTTACATCTCCWCACCCTCCTGCTCTGTTTTTCCCCAGTGCATGATACTAAAACTAAATACCAACAACCTAAAAACTACATGGCAGCCGTGCTCTATCTTATTTTGAATTCTTCTTAAGTACAAGACCAAACGTCATCACAGAGGTGCAACTGCCTGTGCARTTGGCCCAGGCCTGACCAGCAGCCTGTCCATCAACCTCAGAGCCACAATGGATTGGTTCTGAAACACAGGGGGCAGGGCTCCTTTTGCTGGAGAAGAAGGAGAAAGCTTCTAGAACTTCATCACAGGAGCCATMTTTGTGGTTTCTTGTTCCCATCCCCCYACCACTAAAAATTGGACTGAGTAAAATCWGGACACTCCCTCAATGCCAAGAACCATTATACTATTTTTCTCTACTGTAACTACCCAAAGCCTGCTTTGGCAATGGCTGTCATGGTCACAGAGCAGATTAACAGGGATAAACACTTCAAGAGTTCTGGTCGCTTATCTGCCAGGGCAAATCAGCACTCTCGCTCACACGTCTTGAGCCAGGAAGATTGATTAAAAGCCCCACRTGGCCGTAAGGCTTGAATGTGAGGTAAATGACTTTCAGGGTTCCCATCTAACAGGAGTCCTGGGAGAATATAAGACTTGGGAAGAAAACAAAACCAAATCAAAACAAACACAAAGAAAGGTCCCTTTGATSTGGGTGGCTGTGTGACATCTGTAACTCTTCTGTTTCTAGAAAGTAAGTATGCCAATTTATAATCTCTGGTTTTCAATGCAGTTTAAGTCTATTTTGCATATATATTAAAAACATAAATACATTTTATGTACAGAAAGAAAGTTGATGGTGTCTCCCTTCCCGAGCTGCAAGTATCACCCAGAACAGCTGTATTCACACATTGCTCTGAATTGGAAGAAGTGGTTTTTGCCAACTTTTTATCAGCTGCAGCATTTGGAATCAAGGCTCTCTGAGATTCCCAGTACATCAAGCTAGACTACATCTTGTACTTATTTATAACAAGTCATGTAGATAACTAACTGCTCCTTTMCTTATGGATTCAGTAACTTTCTTTTTCTTTCTATTTTTAGAAACAGAAACAGAAACCCTATTGGTCCAGGAAAGTATGGATATGGAAAAGTGCCATACATTTTACCTTTGCAAACTGATACTGGGCAGCAGCCTCAGAAGCTGCGCAGGCAGCGGCAGTCGTCGAGGAATCACCTATTCCACCAGAGTCCGAGTCTCATGAGCCCCTACAGCCAGGCAGCTGCTCCTTCACTGCAGCACAGGAGTCTTTATCAAGAAGCAAGTGAGCCTCAGGCGGGACCCCAAGTCCTGGGGCCCTCAGTTTATCAGTCACCTTCATTTCCTGTRTCTCAAAGTCTGTTCCATGGCAGTGACTCCAACCCCCATGGCCCTGCCTCCCACCAGGCCCTGCAGGGRCAGCCCCAGCCCCAGAGAGCTGCAGCCATCGTGTGCATTGGCGCCTACAAGCAATATAAACTCTGCAAYACAAATGTAAGTCTGCTTTTCCTGGGTTTCATGTTACTGGTTTTCCATAATATGCAAAATGTTCACCTAATCATCAAGTTAAGTTGAATTTAAAAAAAAAATTAGTTTTATGAAATGTTTTGTGAACTTGTTTTAGTGTCTTGGGGAATATTGAAAGTAGATCCATAAAATTATAGTTACCTAATACTATACCTGCAAGGGTTTTAAGTAGTCAATTAACGTACCGGTAATAACTACAATTGTAATTGGACAGGAGAAATTGGTCTTTTTGGTGCTGAAACCTGAGATTTGAGATAAGGATAGTAATTGAGAGAGGTAATGGTACAAACATGGGCTGAACAATGTCAGAGAGTGGAATAATCATGGAAAATTTTTGTTGTAATTGCGGTGATGGGACAAAGGATGGATTTAGTGTAAATTTTCCACTGCCATTTGGTATTGTGATGTTATTTTGATTTTTTTGGGGGGGGGGGATTCTTTTTCAGCAGTAGAAACAACCTGTGATGAACTGACCATAAACCCCATTTTGTCTCCCCATGCCACTGAGGAGAAAAACTAGATCTGGGAAGAAGGGAGGGGTGGGGGGAAGGTGTTTGTGAGATGTTTTATGTCTCATTGTCATGCTCTGGTTTTATTTGGTAATAAATTCAATTAATTTCCCCAAGTCAGGTCTGTTTTGCCTGTGACAGTAATGGGTGAGTGATCTCTCCTGATCATTATCTCAAGGACCCATTAACCCTTTGTCATATTTTCTCTTCCCTGTCCGGTTGTGATAGAGTGGCTTTAGTGGGTAAAGCCACCCAGTCAGGGTCAAACCAAGTCACAGACAATCTTTATGTTTTTCTGTGAAAGAAATTGAAAAATGGAGTTTGAATAGGCCATATTATGAAGGCTGTCTACTTCTCAGTCCTGTAAGATGAGGTTATGCTTTTGCAAGTCTTAGTCATGTTCTRAACAGCATTTAGTACCAGCCCCCAGTAGCCTGGATCACTCCAGTGTCTTTCCATGGTGCTCTGTGCATGCTGAGACAGATGCTACTTTTATCAGCATTCAAGTTCTGCGTGCTTTGATTTTGGCTTCCTRATTTATTGGAGTGAAAATCTATTCTGTGTTAATTTTTAAACAAAACTTAATCTGTTATTACTTGGTTGAAAGATGTTTGGCTAAATGGGTGTAGCTGCGTGCTCTGGGGCAGTCTCCCATTGTATGTGGGAGGCAAGTGAGGTTTTGTTCTTTGTCCCCATTAGTGGTTTTCTTCCTGCTAAAATTTTCCTTTTCTGCCTGTGCCATTTTAGTATTTCCCAAAGTATATTTTTTGATAGGTTTTTCTTATTTGGACTGCTAATTAACTTAATGCTGCAAACATGAAGAAACCAGTATTTGGATATTAGAAGCAGAATGTTCAGGGGAAGTCTGGAAATGTTGACATGACAGGCCTAATTTTTTCGGGGGGTGAACRTCTGATTCTTCTGCCTCCTAGAAACTCCCTTTCGTTTAGTGGAAGCTGCATAGTGGAGATGTAACAACAGAACACAGGGTAACAAAAACACAAGCTAAACAAATCAGATGCGTTCCTTTTTGCTTGTTAGTGTAGCAGTTATTACACTTGCTTTATTTATGAATAAAGTCCATTGATTGAGACGAGAGCAGTTGATTGAAAAGACCTAATGTCAAGAAAGCTTTAGTGTATTTGTCTGGAATGGAAAACATGAAGGGCTAATTTGAGCCTCTGAGAATAGTCTCTGGGACAAATTGCTCTTTTGAAAAACACTTTCTGTTTTTTGAAGGAAATGGGAAATGACCTTAGTGCATGGGCATTAATTTGGAAAGTTTTCTGAGCTGAATTTGCTCACTGTGTCCAAGCGATACATGAATGTCCCAGTCTTTTTTTCATCCCTCACACATGAGGGCACAAAGTTGGACAGTATTCTTCCTGACTTAATGTGACAAAATTGTTTCCAGGAAAGAGGTCTTTTCAGAGGGCAAGGGGTAAGAAATGAAGAAGTTAGAAATGAGGTAGAAGAAAGAAGTAATCCAAGATTGCCAAGGTATGGAAACAGAAGGTTTGTAGAGGACATTTGTTGAGTGTGGTGAGTGGGCTGGAGAGTAGAGGGCAGTGAGCTTGTGGGTTGGACAGTGGTCACACATGCAGTCAGCATGGTGAGGGCCATTGGCAGATCTCCTTTGGTAGAAGGGAGCAGGAGTGAAAATATTTTCATTTTGATAGTAGAATCTGTTGTTTAAATAAAAGAATTCAATAGATGAAAACATAAGTGAGTACACTGCTGCTGCCTCTGCCATTGTTGCCTCTATAAATGCAGTTCTAAAGAAATCTTTGATTATATTACAGGAAACCTAATAGCTAAGAGAAATTGTAGCTGAAGCAGCTTCTCCTAGGCATATAACTCTACATAGAGACATTCTGTATTAAGTAATGTTTCTGTTACCCTTGAAGAGGCTGTAATTGCTGTTCAGGGTTATTTTTGTCCCTAGAATGTGGTAATTAATGTAATTATAAAAAAGAAGTTACTAAGAACAGTTTTAGTATAAAGACCAGGATGAGAGCAAAACAAGGCTGATAGTGTTTCACTTTGTTTACTTGTTCTTGCTGATTAAATGCTTCTGCACACGGGCTTTAATTTAATTTATCAGCAACAACATGTACCAATGGTCTTGCCAGCAAGCAGAGAACAGTATCTTTTTATTTCTTTTTCTTTTCTTTAGTTCTTTCTGGAGCATACCAGAAGTGAAAATCTTACTTAGTGAAAGTATTCTGTTAACCCTTATCCTGGTATTGGGCCACTCCCTCTACAATTTCTCCTAAGGGCMACTAATTAATAACAAATTAAGTTAATCTGCCTTGGTCCATTAGGTCATTTCCTCATTACTGTACCTTTATTGTTTTTTAATTGATAGCTGAACTCATTTCAAATGACTGTCAGATTGATTCATAAAAGGTAAATTTGGGGGGTTTGGTTAGGGAGAGCCTCAGAAGTGCTTATATTTGTTCAAGTGTTCCTGCAGGCTGTTAAACCTATTTTCTTATGTGAATGGCTTTCCCTCTTCAGCACCTTGAGAATATGGTCACCTCAGAACACACAGCTGCCTGGTCACCTTSTTTGAAGGAAATGGGCAGTAAGCATCTCTCCTTTACACACACAGCTCTGACAGATCTAACTGAAACCATTAGCTACCTGCAATACAAGAGTCTTCCAAGGTAGTCTCTATTCCTTTGGAAATAAGGAAGTAGTGAGTAAATCTCCCTTTTGTCCCCCTGCGTTAAAGGGGAAAGAATTATAKGGATGTGTGGTTGAAGTAGAATTTGAATTTGGCCTTCTTTGCATGGTTTGTCACCAGAACAGAGGAAGCAACTCAAATGGAGCATTTGTTTACTGAGCCTTTCTGTAGTCAATTGTCTCGAGCATTGCCAAGTCACTGGCTCTTGGTGAGTGCMTGAATGTGTGAGAATATATTTGTAAATTAACTCCAGGCTCAGGTCGCTTAGGCAGTGTACACAAGGAAGCTTTCAGGCTTCTGGATATTCCAGACTACTTAAGGTATTTTCAGCATGAAGAGTGGTGGTAAATAAATGTAAAATGTGAATTGTCTTTCGCTATGGCTTGAGGTATGTTTTTGACCATATTTATGTAGGACTTTGAAAAAGTCAAGGTAAAATCTATTAAAGAGTAACTCAGTGTAATATTTATGGATAAAATTTTGCTGAGCTTTTCCAGTTTCATTCCTGGTTGCTAGCTTGCCCGCTGGTTCATGTGGATTGCTGTCATGTCTCCACTTACACTGTGTTGTTTTTCTCAGTATTTTATGTGACTGATGTTTAGCAAGAAGTCAATTGTGTTGTGATGAAGTGTCTAGATAGGATCAGAAGGCAGTGATTACTTCTGCTGTCTTGGCCTATCTCCTCAGCTATGCTGTTGTTCCCCCTCTGCTCTTAGGATATGTATGTATCCTCCTCTGCTGTTATTCTGGTAGCACAGCTATGGAAAATCCTCTGCTTGGATCTGTGCTCCTGTGTGCAGAGCACTTAAGAATGGCACCTGAGCAGGGAATGTGAAATATCTGAAAAGACAGTTTTGGAAATGGAAAGAGGTTTTACAATTGGAGAGATGAGGTGAGGGAAAAGGTCCAGGGTAAATCCTCAGCTCTGTTGTGATGGGATAAATTAAAATACTTCATTTCCCAGAGAGTCTTGTTGATGACACAGATACTAATTTTGATTGGTGTGAGTTAAAACTGTGSCATTGAAAGGCTTTTTTTGGATGCAGAACCCTAATTAAACAGAATTACAACGTTCTGCAGGAATGTGTTGAGTCCATTGAACAGTGATGTGCTTTTCTGTCACAGAAGCACATGGGTAGGCCTTGGCAGGGTCCCCTGGCACCTGGAATCTTGGGCCATCCACCAGGTTGCTGGTGTTCTGCCCAAGCAGTTTTGAAAGTTTTCCACTTTACAGAAAATGAAACATTTCCAGCGTTTCAAGTTTTAGCTAAGGTAGRAATGGAAGTGTTTAATTTTGTATGGAATAGAAAATGTAATTCCCAGACAAGTAATTTCAGAAGTATTATGGGATGCTGCAAGTGTGAATTCTTTAATGTAGTTAGGATGCTCAGGTATTGAGATGAAGGCTAACAAAAGACCATGCATTTTTTAGKTGAACTTTTTTTTTTAGACTGAAAAGGCCCTTCTTATTCCCAAGGAGCTACTGTGGGGTTTATTTTTTCTCATTTTGAGATTTGTATAGAGTGTTTGACATAAGTGGCAAAGTGAGGTTTTCCTGAGGAAATTTAAACTTGACTTTATGTGAGGAATTTTCCATGCAAACACCGTTGGACTGTGTGTAGGTTTGGTAGTGTGACATTCCATGGGTATATAGGAAACTTATTGAAAGCTTGCATTACTTTGAGTTGTAGAGACTTTTTTTGACTGTTTTGCTATTTGCAGCAGAGTTATGTAAATATTAATTCAGAAAGATTTGTCACCGGTACAGGCTGAACTTACCAGGGGCTGGGACAGAGATATTGCTCTTAAAGGGTCTTACATAGTTCTATCAGTTGTCACTTGTGTGCAAAAGTCACAGAGAGACATCTTTAGTAAAGCTCTTGGGCCACAATTGTTTCCTCTGTGTCTCTGCACCGTGGCTTTATGACATCYCTTTCAACAACTGAGAATTCTGGGGGTTAGAAAGTATTTTGCATTATGACATTCTTATTAGAACTTAACTAATTATAGGAAACTGTCTGCCTTAAATAATCAGAAAAAAACTATGTTGGAATAACTTTAAAAGCTCTCTCAAAGAGTTTTATTCCGCAAGTGTGCTCTGTWCTTGTGGCAGTAATACAGAGTTGGCTGTTTTACACAGATTATTACTAGGTTAATTGCTTACTAATCTAGTAAAAAATTTATAATGAGTCCAAAATCACACAGTTCAGAAAACCTTGATGTCTAGAGACATTTCAGTTTTAACTAAAAGTTGAGTTACTTACTTTGGTCAATAAATCTAAGCCACTTTAAAATAATTTAACATCTAGGAGTGCTCAAGTCATGCCCTGTTGTGACAAGWAATATGAAAGCACAGACCAAAAGGAAAGATGCAGGAACATTTGGTAATGTATACATGGCTACAGCCATATCCTATATTCTCCARGTCAGGGAGAAGTGACCCGTGGGATCTGTAACATTCTTATGGATGAGATTTTTGACTTTATTCGAAGGTGGTAAGATAGAAATAAAATACAGTAGAGCCTAGGATAGAATAAAAACCTTAAGGGAATAAAACAGAAATATTTCATTAGAAAACAAAGGTTGAGAGTATATATCAGTGATAAAAATCTACTTAATGTGTTAGAGTTAGCCAATTTATTTGCATTCAGTGTCACTGATATATCTGGGGTTTAGCTTTAATGTTCTGGGGTCTGAATTTTCCAGAGATTCTGTCAACTTCCTAATATATGTTTTCTTGATTTTTAATGTACAAGAGTACTTGAAAAGGTATGGTGGACAGTAGTACTTCAGTATCTTATGGTACTGCAGGAAGCATTGAGCTGCCTTGTTCTTCTGTGAGGTTTATTTTGAAGTTCTGAGCCTGGTACATGGGTTTCATGATGTATCTGGAGAAGTCTGCCTCAAGTGGAGTGAATTTGCCTCTAAGAATAGCTGGATTATTTTTGTTTAGTRGTAGTGTGACATAAAAATGTTAATAGTTCATCTAAGTGCCTTAAAATCAAAATACAAATCAGTTGGCTAAAGCTTTTCTTTCCTAACTTCTTGGTGAACTATGAATGGGAGGTTTCATGTAGCAGTTGGAATTGTCTGAGAAGTTACCTTGCTAATTCTTGGGGTAAATGGAATACATGTGTCACAGAGAAGAGGAAAGAGGAAAAAGATCCATGGTTATTCCATCACTTCATCAGTTATGAATACCAGCGTTAGCACTTCAAATGCTGTGGACTGATTTGGAAACTTCATTGGGAGACTGTTGAAATGGAGCAGGCTTTATTTGTTCTGCAATGGAACAGGATTCAGGGTGATTTAGATTGCCTGGTTATCATTCAGATATAACTTTTGTGCCATGTTTTAAAGAGGAAAGTCATCAGTGAAAATTGGGACTTTAGAGTTGCARCCAGATGGTTGCATTCCTCATATGTTTGTAGTTTTGTTTAATAGTGTATTGTAAATTTGAGTAGTTGTCATTTATCAATATAGACAAGTGTTGTGGGAGAGATTTTAAGGCATTCCTTGTCTTTGTTTCTTCTTATCAATTCATATTGACAAAAGTGTTTGTCTGGAATTCTGGTGTGGAATTTTTCAACACTCCCATAATTTGAACAAGAAATGTGCTTTTTTTTCATATGTTAGTTTAAATGCATCCAGGTTTTTGAAGCAGAGGAGGCTGCAGATGTCGTGGCTAATTTAGAAGTAACTTTTTAATGCTATTTTTATGAATATTTGTTTACCATTGTATTAGTTACAGGTATGAAAAACACCATCTGTCAGGTGTCAGTATCTATTTTGGTACATGAAAGGTGTAGTCTCTTCCTAGTATTTTTAGGAGATTAGTTCTGTTATTGCTGGTATCAATGCATAAGTTTGAGACATTTTCAAGCCAGATAGCAAGAAAATAACATAAATTACATAAATACAGGAACTTATGCTGGAAATACCACCAGTACAATCCTAATCCTCTTTTGTACAGACTGAGGTGAGTAGAGGAAGAAGGAAGTGYAGGAGAGGCTTTCAAAATTAAGCTATAGATGCTGAAGAAGTTGTCTGTTAGCAGTGCTGTTGCTAGAGCTTTTAGTTTTGTGGGTTTCGTGGCGGGGGGTGTTTGGTTTGTTTTTTTTTTTAAACGTTAGAATTTTAACGGGGGCTTGGAAACATCAACTTGTGTAGAAAATTAGGAAATATAAATGTCAAATCATGTCTAGCAAGAATGTGTTCCTTTGCCTAACCATAGAATAGTTGTATTGAGGGGTCCAAATAGTTGTATTGAGGGTTGTATTTGGAGGTCCAAACTCTCTCCCCCAGAAATGGTCAGAAAGAAACCTGGCACTGCAAACCCTGCAGTGCCCAGAGCAGGTAAACAATACTTTTGCCTACGATACATTCAGAGCTAGCTGCCTACAGAACAATGCAAACCCCAGAAATAATTGAAGTTGTGGTAAGATTAAAAAAAAAACAAAAACCAAACCTTTCTGATGAGCTCGGTCTCATCTTTTCTTGTATATCATCAGTTGTGCTGTCTGTCTGTCCAGAAGTTACACCTCTGTGGGCAGCATATTGCGCATGTACAGACATAAAGTGTAATTAGTAAAACAGAGCTTCTTTCTWCTGATAACTTTGTAGGGCTGTTTATCTTCAAACTCTTGACTTATATTTGTGGAGAAGCCAATCCTGTGTTTTTTATACGTGCCAA
Organism: Malurus melanocephalus; assembly: GCF_030028575.1. Taxonomy (NCBI): domain Eukaryota; kingdom Metazoa; phylum Chordata; class Aves; order Passeriformes; family Maluridae; genus Malurus; species Malurus melanocephalus. The sequence continues at coordinate 1,107,318 of NW_026623392.1, read as the reverse complement.
GCAGTGTTAGAGAGGCAGTGGGTGATCTGTAGGGAGAAGGAGCCAGGGAAACATCCCCTGCTTTGTTCTGCAAACTGGCTTTGGGTTTGGGCTGCAGCATTCAGTAACTTGCCAGCCAACCAGTGCACTGTTTTTCCTGAGTTTCTGTTTGCATCTTCATTTATTAAACATAGCCAGGAATACTGATTGTCTTGATGGCTGTTTTGAGACCTCAGTTTGGGTCACTTTCTGATGACTGGTTTTTTGAATAATGTGAGGTTTTAGTTTGGGCAGCAAAATGCCATTAAAAGGACAAAGTCAAAGCTGCAGACAGGCTTTCAGACCTGGACTTTTGTCAGCCATACTCTGTAACTCTGGTGTTAAGAAAACTATTTAATTATCTGATAATATATTATTTTACCCCAGGGTCCCCGCAGAGAGCAAGTTAAGTGATGCACTACTCARTGTTACTCTCTTTTTTATTCAGCCTTTGGCTCTCTGCCTGAAAAATGCTCCTTTCTGAAGATGAGAAAAAAAGGCTTCTCTATGGACTAGTTGTTGATGCCATTATTGTAGTGTTGGCTTTAAAATTCACAAAGCTRCTGTGTGATAGCAAGATCTAATCCATTCTGAGAAATTTAGCTGGGATCTAGAATAATGAGGTTTAAGAGAAGTGTTCTATAATTAGTGCTGCTTGTCGATTAGTTTGAATTGAATTTTTTTCCCCATGTTCAGTACCATATTTATCACTTGACAATAGTCAATGCAAAGTTTGCTTTGGCAAAACTGTAATTAYGATTTAGCAGCTCATCTACAAATCAGGCCCAGAGGTTTTCAGTCAGACCCCCAAAACAGAAAGTACATAGTTCACAAACTGAGAAGGGATTGGATTAAGTAATTGCACTGTAGGTGACATTTTTTCCCTCAAACTGGTAGAGTAGCTAGTTCCAGGAACTSCACTGTCTTTCATGTCCCTTATTCTGTATGTCCATTGTATATGTACTAGGTTTTGTAGTGAATGAGACAGAGATTATGTGAATAACCCTTCTAGCTGACCATTCCCCAGAGTGAATCCWTTCTGCACATTWAGTGAGTCATAGGTYACAAGGGAAAAATGGTTTGCAATCATTGTGGACCTCACAGGTATAAAGAGCCAAATTTTATATAGGAATTGCATGGCCAGCCTCTTCTAACTTGAGATGAAACCCTCTTTTAAGGCCCTTTTACTTTACTTTAGTATTTAAACTAACCAAAAAGGCCTTCAAAAGAATACCATTGTGTGTGTGGTACAWGAGCATTCACAGAACTCATCAGATCATTGCAATTGAGCCACTGGCAGAGGGAGTGTGCCCTSAGTGAGTACCACAGGGCAGTGAAAATGCTTTTTTGTGGTGTTCATAGATCTTTCTCACCACAGGTATTTCTGCCCTTTCTGCAAGGACAGCCCATCTCCTCTCCTTCCCTCCAGCAGGAGCTGTCCCACTGTATTTTCTCCTCACACTTCTCCCTTTCCTAGTACCTTGTCTAATATTTTTAATCTTTTCTCATCTCTTCTGCCTCCAGTCTCTCCTTTTTCTACTTAGTTCCATTTCTTTCTGGTTTCATCCAGTTTCACTTTCTTCTTCTCAATACCTTCTTTAGCTGATTTGCTCATCCAGCCTCATCTCTTGAATCCCAGTCCCAAGATTTGTCTGTTCTTCCAAAATATTCCACACATTTTAGGTACCGGCTCAGGCTTATTAAAAGCAGAAGAGAGATGTCTTGTTTTAATTTTCAGTCCTTGCCCTAGTACAGACCTCAGGAGCACTTTCTAATAATTGCTGGAAAGCTTCTCAGCCTCTTTGAGCCTCAGATATGGAAAACACTTGTAAACAGATTGTTCCTCTAGTTTAGCTGCAAAACTTTAACAAGTACAAAGTATGTTACCAGCATTTTTTTCAAAATTCTTGTGGCCTGACTATACTTGAGTGGATTTCCATGGAAAAAGCAGAGGGTGCATTCTTGATGAAAAACCCCACTTTCCTGGCTGACATAATTTCACTCATTAAAATAGAACAGGCACCAATATTTTGAAAAAATAAATCACAATATTGGCAATATGGGAAAAAATAAAGCACTTTCCCCTTTTGTTTTGCTTCAGGCTCATTCTGGGGTGAAATGCTTCAGTAAAGAAAAAAAAAAAAAAGAGACTAAAACAGRTACCAGGAGTGGAAAGTTTTACTCTGACTGTTTAAAGTTGGACAAATTCATCAGTAACTGGACAGTGCTGCCAGCTGCAGCTATATTAAACCATTCTAAAATAAGACTAATGTATCTGCCAGTTAGTTTAAGGTGCCTTTTTTTATTTGGAGTGTATGACCTAGGAGGAAAGAAGGTACCACAAAAATAGTATAAGCGTGTGTTGTATCAGAAACTCATTTTTGATGGAAAGGAGAATTCTAAAATGTGAATAATGCTGCAATTTCTGTTACACTGGGTTCCTGCAAACTCATATTTATTTTTAAGTTGCATTTCCATTGTTCTGAAGATCTTCACTTTTTGTGTGAAACAATTTGTTCCACAAAGTAATTTTTTTCTTTTTAACAGAAACGAACAAAATAAATTGTCTCAGCAGACTTATTTAAAATCCCCCATTTRTAGTAACAGYTGTATGTTTGCCTGTGTGTTTCTCCCTGATGTGACACTGCATTGACATTTCTGTTGCCTGGGTGTTACTTAGACTAGAGGTCATTTGCTGAAAATATTGTGATTACTGCTGCAGTATGAATTTTTAATGAAAAAGTAGTTTATCATGGCAATACCAATCAAAAACTTCCTTAAACTTTCAGGCCTCCTGCCGGAACCATTCAGGTACTCCCTCCTCCCACACAAAGGCCAGTCATGTAAATGGAATGCATGCAGTTGAATTTCCATTGCAATTAATGAAGCTTTCAGAGAGAAAACTGCTGGAGGATTACTGCTGAACACTGCTGAACAGGTGGAATGAAAGAGTCACATAAAGACTGCACCCAAGAAAGAATAGGCAGCTCCAAGAGCAATGCTTTAAAAAATGTAATAAAATACTACTGGAAACCCTAGAGTAGATATTCTATCAAATTGGCATGGTTTTCTACAAACTATGAGGACTAGATACATCAACTTTGTTTAAAGTCTCTAGGCTTTACTAAAGATGGATCAAGCATGAGTTTGTCTCAGGGTGTTTCATAGCTGATATTGGTGGTGCCTTTCAAAGAGGTTCTGGAGTGGCTGATTTTTCTAGTATAAAGAAGACTATTGCTTGTATATAAACAGCTATTCTTAGTACATAAACCTCCCATTTTCTGGGAAGCATGAATAAAACATGCTCGATTTTGCAGATGTATTTGAACAATACAGACAGATGAGACAGTGAAAGYTGGTGAAGCTGAAAGTTTCCATGTTAAGGCATTCTTCAGACTTTGAACCAGGTTGTGCCACATGGAAATAGGTTTTCATTGATTTCCCAATAAATGAGGCAATAGCATGCACTTTAAGCACCTTGAGCACTRTGTAGTGTTTCTATAAATAGGTATTTGAATAGAGGAATTCTTGTATCTGCTGGAATTTTTTATGAAGTGTATTTRTATAGAAAAGTGATAGCACATCTGAGACTGGAAACAGCAGCTGTACAAAGCAGTCATGATTTCTGCTGCAAATGGCAAGCTTTTGATGCTTGCTTGGGATAATGGAAAGAATATTCTGTGTAAACTCCAGTCTTGATTCTGAWGTACTCTGCTCAGGGGTCTGGGCACTAAAAGAAACTGGGATAGTAAAATAGTAACTACATTTAAAAAAACCCATCTTTAAAACGAGTTGATAGTCATCTGCTCTTTTGCTGGATCAAAAAAGACTGGCAACATGTTCAGCTCACAGGTGGGAATTGACATAGCCCTGACTTTCAGGATGTACGTGTGGATCAGTGTACACCAGATAATGCTCTGTTCCACCATGGTCTGTTTCTAGTATTGGTCTTCCATTTTCTAATTGCTCAACTTCCATCTTGTAGAAACCAATGATTGTTTTCCAGATCTTTTTTTCGTTGGTTGGTTGCTTGTTTGGTTGGTTATTTTTTGGTTTGGTTTTTTTTTTTTTTAAAGTATTTGTAAAATTTTGGCAATAAACAGAAAAGGAGTATCTCCTTGACACATTTGTGATATTGCTGAGGAAATTTACTGTTAATTTTCCTATTATGGCTCCTTGATTAGCCCCTCCTAAACTAGCAGTTCCAAACATTTCCAGTCATGCACATTAGATCATTCTAGATGCTTTGCGTGGGATGGATGGGTGAATAACRTTTTATTTAAAACCAAAGTTGGACTTGAATCTTTTACAAGTTGTTGCAAATCTGAAATAAAATAAGTTATTTCAGTCTAATCAGATGGATCTGTCAGTGAGAATTTAAAATGAAAAAGCCACAAACCTGTGAAGTTAAGCAGAAATACTTCTTTTTCCATCTGGTTGGGCTTTCTTCCCCATTATTAGAGCAGACTGCATTTTCAGATGTAMAGTGCTACAGAATGGAAAAAAAGCAGTAATAGATGCACTTGCCACATTATGTATTAATGCCTTATGTGTCTGATAGRTTGCAGTGAACAAAGATCAGGTGGAAGTAGCACTTCAAAGACTTTTCTAGTTAGATACAGAGGACTTTCTTGGTGCAAAGCTGAAATCATTAATAGGAAAAAAGGGGTTCTCAAGTTTCAGGCTGAGGGGGTAGCAGTTCCCTGACCCATGSCAGGGGCAGCCAGCAGGTAGCTCRGRGARGGCAGGCACCCGATGGTAGCTCTGYCATGGCCCATCTTTGCTCTAGAGACAAGCTCATTGCTACCCACATGGGATTTGGGTGCAAATACAATGATTTTGTACTRTGCACACATCTAAGGTGTTTGCCATCTGTGACAGGCAGCCCCTTGACAGGAGTGAGGGGAAAGAGAAAGGGTGCAACCCCTGTTGCTGCCACAGACTGTGCATGGCCTGGCATCTCTGGGTATTAAAGCACCCTAGAGCTCCCAGTGACTGTCACTGCTCTGCTTCATCTCCCTTGTCCCAGGTGTGGAGCTGTAAAGTCATGGCTTGAGCAGGGTCCTCTCCGCCAATACAGGTGCTCCTTCCTCGTAAACTTGTGCAGATACTGCTGCATTCCCAGATGGAAATGCTCATTGCATGGCAGGCCAGACATTTACAGCCACTGTCTGTGCCTGTGYGCTGTAACCAGAGCTGGCTAGCACTATTTTTACTGCAGAGCTGTTATTCACATGCATTTTAAAGTTTCTTGCACATTTTGGTTTTTTCAGGAGCATCAATTGTGTCTGGTATTTTGTGTCACAGGATATCTAGGCAAATTTAATACTCCTTTTTTTTTTTTTTCTTAGATGGCAGACAGTTGTCTTCATGTTCTTTTACCATTTAAAAAAAATTGGAGCTATTGAGAGAATAAGAGAGTCTCCAGGATTTTGAATGGATCAGTTGCWCTCTTTCACTGTGTGTTCAGCTGGGCAAAACTAGGTTACCTTGATTTAAAGTATGGGGCAAGTGTGGTCCTTGGCTATGGAAACAACTTAGCTATAGAATTAACATCTAAAGGACCCCACATTTCACTTTCATTTATGCACTTGGAACTTCTGTAGGTTTCGGGAAATACAAGACACCAGCAGTTCAGAGCAGAAGTTCAAAGTTCACTGCAGATGTAGTGGATTGTCGTGTAAGGAACGAATTTATAGACTACATGTGTTGAAAGACTCAGTACATTGAAGCTCTGCAAATGAAAGAACAAGCTTCAGATTACTGTTTCAGAAACAATKATTTAAATTACTTTTCTTTCAAGATGTGTTTATCCTTTGGGATGCCAAAGGATTAATATGATTATATAGAACCACTACAGAAATGAAAACTAGGGAACAACTATATTATTTGGACTTAATTGAACATGTACTRTTGCACACAGAAAAAATACTAATTGTGCATGATGTCTGAACCTGGAGAATCAAGAAGGGTTGTAGGACCTTGGAAAAAGCATTTGCCAGTTACTGTAGGTCATAAGAATGAAACATTGCCAGAAATCTAAGTTAATGTTTTAATTGCCTGTAGAGGGGGTTTCAGGACTGAAATGGGCCCATTTACACATTTTGAGAAATGTGTTAGCACAGCTTTGACACAGCTTTGATAATGGCAGATGTGAGCCCACRTCTGCTGGCAGACTGATAATTTTCTGGTGTGTAGCCAACACTTCTTTAATTAAACCAAGTGTCAAAGATTTGCTAAAAAGTGTGCTTTTCAAATGTTTCCCAAAGCTAAATAGCTAGTGGGGTGGTTTCTTTGTTTCACAGTCTTAGCTGTACTAGAAGCTCWTTTCAAGAAAGCTCTAATGGTATGTGACAAAGAAAATAACCGTGTGTTGCTGTCTCTCAGACTGCTTTCATACCTGCATATTTCGGAAGCAACTGAGGCACAAATAAAGCGGTGGTTTCAAAAGTACAAAGTTTCTATCAACAGCAGAACCTGTTCACTTTGAGAAGTTTAGCCCGACGTCCCACAACACCAAGGGATACTTCTAAAATGTTTTGTCTTAAGTTCTGCCTCCCTCATCACCACAGTGCTCTGCTGCTGCTGGTAATTTATTCACATTGTGAAATAATGAAAGGAAAAAAAGTTGGCCAAGGTGTAATCCTCCTTGAAAGAGCCGCATGAAAATGCAGCAGTGGTATSTCGGAAATGCCTTACCTTATGTGAAAATGTCCTGCACTTTGAAGGTGCTTTGCTGAATGCAACCCCACATGCTAAATTTACATCGTTGCTTTATCCAAGCAGCTTATTTTAAGTAGGAGAAACATCATCTAAAACCATTCAAAATTATGGATTCTAGATGCTGTATTTAATTTCACAGTGCACACCTGAAAGAATCAAATTTTAAAAAACCCTCTCCCAGCAGAGAGTATATATTTCTAGATAATTTATATCTGCCTCTACACAAAGGAATCTGAGTTTTATCTTAGTAGATGCAAAGTATATTTTTTGCTGTTTGGCCTCCATATATTTGGTTTAAAAAGGAGATTTTATTTCTCATTTCATAAACTTCTCGAGAGGCCATTCTGTTTTCGGTATCCAGACCTCTATGAAAAATTTCAGATACCTCCCTCAGTAATCAAAAGACAATGTTTTTGAGGAAAAAAAAAAGAAATTCCAGATTTGTCATTAACAAAACATTGAATCAAAGTCAACATTTTGTTTACCAAAAAATTATTTTCAAGTCCCTACCAGGCAGCACGATTTTAATGCCCTCATGTCACTGAGGGGAAACCAAGGGAGAATCACACAGCATGAGCTGGGAAGCAAATGGTGAACTCTGGAAAGGACAGCTTTAGACACTGGAAATAGGAGCTGTCTTTGGGGTTGCCATCTTTTGAYCACAGGTGCTTGTTGCTGTGTTTTAGGAGTTTTATAGTAAAGCTATATATGACAGAAATAGTAATTAAATTAAAGTGTAAGAATAGGTTGTGCTCTCAGGGCATAAATAAAAAAGGATCTATGGGAACCCCTATACTGAAGCTTCACTTTTAATAGTAAGGGTCATGCTATTTCATTTTAGTGATTTTCTGCCTACAAAGTGTCCTAAAAACTAGAGAGGCCAAGAGAAAGTGCCTGGCACTCTTAGGTCTTCTGAGAAAGACCCAAGGATTTCATTTTCAGCCGGGCTGAGCTGTAGGCAGCATAAAACTGTCACTTCATTCAGCTGTGCATTAATAATTTAGGTGGGGTTAGTAAATGGTGTGTAGATGTTAACTAGGATATATGTAGAGTATAATTCTTAACCCTTGTTGATTCATGAATGGTATAATTTTTCCTACTTGTACTTTGTAGTTAATTCACAGAATATTTTAGAAGACATTTAAAAATAGAAATTAATATAATCTATATAAAGAACAAAAAGCAAAATTTTTTTTCGGACCAGGCTGCTCAAATTTTTACTCAGAATTTCACATTGTAATTAAACCTTGATGAATGAAATAAAGGAAGGGCAACTGAGTTGAGGCTTTAAAAGTAGCAGGGATGTTCTGAGTTAGCCTGTTCTTCTGATTTTTGTTTGATCCAGACAGAATTTAGTGTACTTGTCAGTCCTTTGTCCTGCTTTAAAGCACTGAGGTCTGTCTTGTGGGCAACTGTCAGTAAGTTTAAAAACAGAAATTGTAGGTATATGAAAAGGATTTTAGAAGGGGTGGGTGTTACTATTTGTTGGCAACAGCAATGAATATTTTGATATTTTTACTCATACATTGCCTGCAGTTGGTATGAGTGGGGTGTGCAGGAAATGGTTTATGAGCCAGAAATACTGGTACACAAGAGCATGAGCTCAAGGGTCAGAAAAGGAAAAACAAGAAACAGCTAAACTCACAGTAGGCTGGTAGAAAATGTGTGCCAAAAAAGGGAAAAGCGTTCCAGAAAGAAACCCTTCAGGCTGACTTCTTGGCTGGTTCAAACTGATGTTTGCTCTGCTGTAATTTAGTGCAGTGGCCTTCATTTATGCCAGCTCAGGTTCTGTCCCTTCACCTTTAGGATGTGTGCAATAATTGATTTCCATGAAAAATATGTTTCCTCACCTTGGTTGGTGGTTGTGGCTGAATAACTGTTCTGCATTGCTGTGCCTTACATGGAAGGATCTGTGCTTCAGTTGTGGGAATATGGCTTTGCTTTCTGCATTTGGCACTAGAAAGGCTTTTGACTCCACCCTTCCAATGTGGTGGTTCATGGTCCTGTTTTCAGGGAAGGCTTTTTGTTTGGGGTTTTGGTTTTTTTTTTTTTATTAGAGGGTTTGTTGAGGAAAGCAGTATTTGCATGTACTTGGAGATCTCAGAAGGGTGGGCGAATGAAGCACAGATGGCTGCTTGGCCAGAAACAGTGTTTATTCTAGAAGATTTGTTACCATGATTCTTTCTAAGAGAAGATAAAGTAGTCCATGAACTTTCCCCCAGGCATGTCTTTGGTACAGTTTATAGCCCACTTGAAAACTCTTGACTTTGACGTCGCTTTGATCCAGTTATGAGTGAATCTTTACAGAGATGGTAGATACAAAACAAGAACTCCTCGGGGACYTCTGATGTGCCTGGCTTCCCCTGCAAAGACAACCAATGTTTCTTACCATAGCCATAAGAGAACTGACTTGCAGCAAGAGCTGTTCCTCGTTATTCTCTTCTGCTCCCTTCAAAAACACAGTTTTTTAGCCATCCTCTTTTAATATACTATTATCTCTAGCTTTCCCTTGAAATCTCTGTCATATAGAAAAAATATTCTGTTGTTCTAGACAAGTACTTCTGTGTTTTCTGCTGTTCTTGAATAGTGTTTTTAGTAGTTATTTTTATTATCTAAAGATTATGCAAAAAAAATGCATCTGTGCCCTAAGCTTGCCTATTTTCTCCAAGCATAGAAATTGTTCTAATTAACCCCCTCTACTTGCTAGAAGTCTTTCTCCCCTTTGTATGTGCCCACACACAGAGTAWTCTTCTGCTGTAACTGCAGTGATGTGAGGGTTCAGGCGGAACAAAGGCATTAAGTATTTAACTATTTTACTTGTATTTWCTTTTGGAATCTACTTCACATGCAAACAAGGCTGCTCTGCCAAAGGTGTGCATTGCAGGTGACCTGATGAAGGATGTCACTTCCAGCTGTAAAACCTGCCCTGCCTCAATACCCGTGTGTGYACATGTGCTTGTATAGAAGAAGCTCTTCCAGCTCCTTAGTTGGAAGAATTCAGGATCTGAAGACAAGAGTTAAAACGCAAAGTCATGCAGTGGCTGTGATGGCAGCATGAAGAAGTACAAAAGGAATAGTGGAAATATGGTATGGAAGCATAGGATGAGAATAAGAAGCTGCTGTGGTCAACTTTTAATAAGTTGTGGAAGCATGTATGTTAAGTGTTCAACTCTGTTGAATCTGAGCCCAAAAAGTTAATGATGAAAAATGTGAAGCTGTTGTGGAAAGGAAGTAATTCTAATCTAATATTGAATTTATCTTGAAGTGTTGTGCTGTTGCTGAGGAAAATGACAACTTAATAAAAGCTTTACTTTTTTTTTAATAGAACTGTTGCTCCATTAACCTCACAAATTAATTTTTTTTCAACAGGCACTTTTGATACTGTTACTTAAAAGCACAGTTTGTTACCTGTTTTAAAGAAATCTCCTGATGTTTATATCATTCATCTGGATTAGAATTKTGCAATGCCTTCACTAACCTTCTAAAGTTAATTAATTGGAAGGCAATAATAACTTTGCTGTTGATTGTAATGTGACTTTTTTTTATCTGAACAGATGTGTCCCGAAAGCAGCAGAAATATTAGAGAGGTACAATGTGCATCATACAATAACAAGCCATTTATGGGTCGATTTTATGAATGGGAACCTTTTGCAGAAGGTAAGGGAAAACAACTTGGTTTTGCGTTATACAGATTGTGTTTTGGAAAGGTAGATGTGGTTTTCACTCAGTGGAAGCCATCAGGCAGCTCTGATCCACAGCTGATGTTGCCTATTTTTACAGCTGAACATGAGTCAGTGCAGATGAAGGTAGGTTCATCTCTAACACTCAGAGCTAATAATGTTTGTTTCTAGTGCAGCCATGTTTCAGTCTTATCTTCTGGGGGAGTGGTGAGGACTGGCAGAGATACACCTTATCTCAATATCGAATATTCAATGTTTACAATGTTTTTGGTTAAAGCCATGTTTGGCTTTGTGAAGTTGTCCAAAAGGAAGTTTCAGAGCTGTACAACTGGCATTTCTCACCATCCATTTAGGTAGAGCAAAGAGCCAGGGACCCCAGCAAGCACATGGCTGAAGGCAGATTCTCAGACAGCATGGCTTTACAAGGTGGCCCTGAAGACTTACCATGTATTAGCTTTGGTACATCTCTGTTCAATCCCCAGTTGATAAGAGCCAGCCAATGCTGAGCCAGCTCAGCCCACCCCCATCTCCTTGCTTCCTACACAGCAGCTTTGACTCACTCTGTTTTTGCCAGGAAAGATAAATCAGGGGATCTTGATTATGCCATGATAATTTTTTCCCTCCCCTGCATAGCACAGCTTGCTTCTAATGTTTATACTGGATCRATAAGGGCAGTTAAACTGTAATTTACAGCACTGTCTTGATGGTGAGTTAAATGTGATTATTGTTATTGTAAAAAAATACTCATATTTTTATTTCTCCCTTGTTCAGATTGGTGCAGCTGCATTTCTAACCCGTTTTATCTGCTGCTGCTCCAACATAAACTTTTATTTTTATTAAAAAGCTCATATTAGAGGGACTGTAAACCAAATGAATTTAGAGTATTTAATGAAAAAAACCTAGTTTGTGTGGGARAGCCAATAGCACATGATGATTTTCAGGGCAGGATTTAAGAAGGATCAATTTGTGGCAGAGGGAAAATATAACAGTGACATAACCATAAAACCTGTAAGGATGTTTATCTCTACTAATATAATAAATGTTTTAATCATACTGATAATTGAACTCTTTAATTTGAAATCTTAAATTCAGCTAACTTTAATTTTTAATTGCGATGAAAAATTCATAACGTTTTGATGTCTATATGAAAAGAATCTATTGAAAGGAGAAAACTTATTGATTGATTGATTGAAAAGGGTAACTCTGTGGGGATCTGGCTACAGGAGTCTCTCTTAGTGAAGAATGGCTGCATTTGTTGAGAGAAGGGAGACAGCTGCAGATTTTTTTGTCAGAAATGCTCTAAAAGGTTAAAGATAGTTTGTCCTGTCCAGGAGAACTTGTGTTTTGATACTTTATCTTCTGGAAGATACCTGGATAGTCTTGTGCTTCCAAACTACATCATCAAATGCAGTATTTTCAAATCAACATCTGCAGAAAATCCTGGTCAGCTGCAGACCCTCTTCCTTTGAGCTCTGTTTGAAAATGTCAGCCAGGTATGTGTAATAAACAGCTTTTTAAGCAGCAGTCCCAAGCCTGGATTTCTGTTCCAGCAGGCAGAGTTACACCTGTGCAGGCACAGGGACTGTGAATCTGCTCTCTGCTGGGTCCTGGAGGAACGTTAGGCTTTCTTGGCCCAGTTGCTCTCCAGAATGATGACCCCTTAGGGCTGCTCCCCAAGTGTATAAAACTTGAAAGAACTAAAAATGCATTCTTTGGGGACTTGGCTTTTTTCTTCCTTCTAAAGGAAGGAAATTACAAGAAGAGAAGTACCGCAAAGTTTGACTAATTTCATTTTCTTGGGGAAAAAAAGGGTTTTTTGCAAATCAAAGTCCAGTCCACTGAAAGTCAGACATGATTTACCCCTAACAGATATCAAGGCTCTGCCCTCTTCCCTTGAAGTAAAGAAAATGAAAATCTTTCATGGAAATAATTCTGTTAATTTTTTTGTTTGTTTGGKTACTTTATAGCAAATTTTTAATGGGAAATTTTCTAAAATGCATACTTGAGCAAGCATTCCCTCCAAACTATGTTTTTRTTGCTTTTTTGTTGTAAATGAGCTCTAGTTTCAGAGCTCCCCTTTCAGGTGACTGCACTTTTTGCAGGGCAGGACATTTATGTACCAGGAATGCTGGCTGTTGGGATGTGTGTGTGATTTTACATGTGCAGCTCTGGCTTGTGCTAGGGCTGGCTGGCTGCTGGCTCTGGGGGCAGCAGTAGGAGTGGGGACGTGGCTCAAGGATCATCGGTGGTGTCTGTACACACGATACAGTTCCACTTGGTAGAGYCACGATGTCTTTGGCTTCAAGTGCTGGATGAAGGCAGCTGAGTTTCTAGGAACAGAGCCACGCTCAGATCTTGGGAGCTGTTTGCATGGCTCGTTGCTGGCAGCGCTGGCTGGAGGGCTGTGCAGAGCACACAGAGAGGCCCCGAGAGCACACGGAGAGGCCCCGTTCCCGCTGGATGCTCTGGGGCTGGCGCGGGGGCAGCGCCTTCACCTGCTCCGGGCGCACAGCTCGGCACAGGCAGCTCTGGCAGCCACGGCTTCCTTTGGCTCCTTCCCATTGCCAGGCCTGGCTTCCTCCTGTGACTTCTCTCTGTTCTTCTGTTTGACTGCTGAGAGACAGGACTTGTACAGGGCCTGGAACACCACATTGCTTAGGGAGCAGGGTTGGAGCCTGCATTTAAACTGGGACGAAAATTGCTGAAAGTGGGGTTTGTCAAATGGCACTGATGTCACTGCTGCATTTCTGTGGGAGGAAAAAAGTGTCTCCAGTGTCCCCCAGTATCATTGTTGTCAAACCTGAGTACTGATGGGCACCATGATGAGTGATTCAAAGTCAGCTGGGGTGAAAGAGGCCAGGAATCAGCAGGTATGGAATAGMAGCACCCAGCCTTGTGGCAGGCTGGAGGGTGGTTTGAGCTGGCCTCTTGAAATGTATCAGAATCCAAGCAATGGAAGGATAATTGGTCAGCACTGTTTTTCGTGCTGAATTTCAATGGTACTCTTTTCTGTAAAATGGAACTTATATCAATGCTTCATCCCAAAGCCTGTGTTGTGTTCAGAGGGGAACTCATTGTACAGGTAAATCTGTACATGCTGTAAAATCAGTTCCATTTTAAAATACATTCTAGTAACCTGATTTCTAGCTGGAGATGTCTGCCTGCTACAGCTGTGATAAATAAAATCTGTGAACAAAATGAAATTTATATTCCACAAGTGTCTAGTAAACACTGCAACTCTAATACTTTGTCAGAGAAGAGGCATTTATGATTTAGGCTTAATCAGTTTGGGTATTAAGATGGAAACTGAAGAGTAATGCAAAGCTGCTACATTTATTGATTTGTGGTTTTTTTCCTTGCTGGATTTTTAACAACAGTTTTCACTCATTTTGAATGACAAAATAGCTTCTTCTGACAGATCAAAATGTAGTGGTTCAATGTAAGATGTTAAGTTGCTGAGAGAATCCTCCAGTCTACTGACAGTGGATGACACTGGAGACATCAGATGAGGTATGATTAGTATGATTTAGGTAATTGTAAAATGGAAGAAAAGCCTAATTGATCTCTTAAAAATCTTAGACTGGTGTTGAGAGGTGCAAGTAGCATCAAGCACTTGGAGTACCCAGCAGTCAGCGAGCAGGTACAAAGAGTGCAGTTAACAGAACAGTGCAGAAGCTGCTTATGAGTCCTTGACCATCAGCTGTAGGCACAGAGCAGTTGTGCTGATGTTTCAGCTTTGGGAGGCTGTGGCTCAGTTACCTGGGCTTTGTGCAGGCAAGGGTACAAGGGCTTGTGAGGRCACCATTTATTCAGTTCTAAAGTCTCATTAATAGGATGTTTGTGAGTATTTTCTATTCAAGTCATGGAACAGCTTTCAGCCAAGCCAAGCCTGAATATACTGTTTTCAGTGGTTTAGTGTGGAGTTTTTTTTCCTTCTCTTAGAATATTGAGATATGTGTATAAAAAAATTAGAGATATATATTGTTTATATGCTCATTATTAGAGCAAGAATTCATTCAGTGTAAATTGTTGGAGTTCATTATATCTTAGTGTTAAACCATTGTAGAAACGCTGTGAAGGTTGATATGTATGGAGAAAGCTAACATTTGTGTCATCTGCCTAGGTTAACTGGAAGTGGAACTGCAGTTTGGAGTACTTAGAGAATTGATTCTCRTGTGGGGTTAGGAAGGTGGGCCCTGCTGTATGGTTCTGGAATGCTGGTTATTCCTTGGCAGTGCAATCCTTAAGAACCAAAGGTAATGGGGTCCCAGTTTCTTAATGCTTGGCCTTTCCTGATTTGTGACTGCCAGTTCCTTGTGGCTCAGGAGAGGCTGTGCTGAGCTGGATTCWCTCAGCTTTGTGTGCAACACTTTGACAACCTAATGTTTGCACCCAGAGGACAAGAGGTCATCTCATTGTTTTATTTATACTTTCTCAAGTAACTTACTTCTAGTTAGTGGACATATAGATACACATATGTACTMTGCCTATATATGTATAAATACATGTACACTGGGAATATATACACAATATCTCTAGAAATAATCCAGCTGTGCTGCAGTTCACCCAGCTGCAAGGCATTGTATTCAATGAGGCAGCTGTTTGAAGGCTTCATTTCTCATTGCAGCAGACCATCCTTCTCTACTTCTCTTTTGTCTCTACCTGTTAGAAATCTTCGGGAGACATGAAATGTATTGAGTAGGGGGTGTTTCTTGATTAGCTACAATTTCTAGATTARCTAGTGCACGCTTCCATAAGGATAGATGCAAGACATGCTGAAGTGTGTACCTGTGATTGCTGACAAGAGCTTAGGTGCTGTAGGCATACAGTTCTTCTTGAATTTGGATGGAATCTGATCTCTGATTTCCTTCAGACTCACTGGAAATCCTTTGTGAGACAGTGAAGTATCCATTCTTCATGCATTACTAAAAATTCTGTTTCATTTGTAACTGAAATATTTTTGAAATGTTGCTCACTTCTGAGACTAGAAYGTATTCAAATGCAGTAGAACAAGAAGGTCACTTGTACTGTGTCCCTGTTTTCCCCTTTATTTATTGCTGGTTTGTGAATGGATCACAAGAGAAAGCAGATGGGAGTTTGCAGTTTTAAATGYATGGCTGTGCTGAAGTATCTGAAGCATTTCTTTGACTTCATCTATAAATCTGCTTCCTGAACATCTGTTGTGTTGAGCTTGACCTGGAAATTGTAAATATCCTGTGTATTACTGAAATATGTAACTACTATAGAAAACTTTAATGAAAATATGCTTAGATATTTATGTATATGGAAACCTAGTGCTTCCACATGGCAACATAACTTTTACAGTTATTCTTTCTGTATAATTTTATTAATATACATGTTTTGATGTGCATTTGTAAGAAGCTTAATGATATTAGARCCTGCCTTTTACCTTTGATTCTCTGGTTTGTTACAATAATTAATAACACATATGTATTTTTAAGTGTACTATTACAAGCAGGGACCACCATCCTCTGGTGGCTGAACCAGCCATTTCCCTGTAACAGATCCCATACATCACATGTCATGTTTCTAATTCATTGTTCATATTTTAATATCCTCACTTTTCTATTTGCTGTTTGGAGGAGAGGGTGGGTTCAGAGTGGTGAGAGCAGATGGATGTTTATGGGGGTACACCTGGATGAGGCTCARGAATTGGAAATGGTTTTTAGTGCCTTTAGGGAAATGGGAAGTTACCTCTATCAGATGTTATCATTCAGCTGTAAATTCAAGACACTCTAAAGTGCAATGGAAGATAAACCATCTAAACAGAATGTATTTGTTTAGGGAAGTGAGAGAAAGGAGATGAGCAGACAGGCCATATCTGCCCTATTCTTACAGGGCTTAGATAAATGTAGCCCAGCTTTGCTGTAAGACAGACACTGTCCTTTGTGTCCAGGTGACCAATATTTACTGCTGTATTTTAGAGTATCTGACCTGTCCAGTCACATTAATTGTGAACTGGGGAAACATCTCAGGAAGAATTATGCACTCATTTCAAAGCACAYTTCTTTAGTTCTTCTGRTTGGAGTACARAGTTAAGGACAGATGTTGTGGCTTTCGGGCTCAGATGTAGAAACRAAATTGTATCCAGATTGTGTGGTACTGAAGATTTTTAGGGTAGAACAGAAAATAGAGGGAGGATTTGTTAGTGGCAAAGTATGAGTGGCAGCGAGTGGTACAGACTGCTAAAATTGGTCTTATTGTTTTACCTATTGTCTCTTGAAGCAAGATGCAAACACCCAATATTCAGAAATTAGTTAAAAACCAAACAACATCACCCTGTAAAATGAAATGCTTTGAACTACAAAACACAACCTATTGGTATTAGGTRTGTAGTAGCTTTATCACAACTTTCTCAGTGTCTGACTTGGCTGTCAGGCAAAGTCTGYAATAAGCAGGGCTACCTGAGCCAACAAGATATGACCTCATGATATCTGTAACACTCCTTATCAGTATATGTTCCCTACATGGCTTCATGGTGTCTGGTGCCTGTGCAGAGCAGCCTAAAACTTGCTGCAGGTGGACAGCTGAACATTTGGGTCCCTTGATTTGAGGAACAGTCTCAGTTATGTAAAGATAGGCAGAGGAATGCCTTAGAAACAGAGGCCTACCAGGGATCAGAAGGTGTGGTAATAGATGTGATTATCCAAGAGTGAAAACTAGCACAGAGCAAGGTTGCTTTAAATTAACATATCTTAAGAATTTTACGCGCCCTGACAGTTCAGGAGGTTGGTCTCCATCTTTTCTGTGTCCTCCATTTTGGATCCTGTGGCAAGCACAGCTTTCTCAGCAGCAAAAYCTCTCCCATGTATGAGTTAGAAATAAAGATAATGTGGATTCTTCTTTGCTGTCAGTTCTACCAAAGGTTATGTGRTAACCTCTAATCCTACTGTGCTGTCCATGGGAAAAGTCCTCCATTAAGCTTCAAAGTAAAAATTTGGCTAAGAAAAATCTGCCTTTGCTGTTCGATCCAAATTTTTACTTCCTTTGAATTTTTTATAGCAAAACACCAATTAAAAGAGGGCATCCTGTCCTTATTCCTACACCTCTTTGGGGATACGAAAATAAGTCCTAGTCTGAATTCTTCTAAATCTGTTCTGTTTGGTTGTGGATTCCTTTTGTAGCCGAGCCATGCAGGATCAGATGCTCTGAGCAGATGTATTTTACAGCTTCACGAGGAAGCTGTTGTGTGTGAGTTTCATGTTTGTAATCCTAGGAATCGTTGTCATGCAGATCTGCACCACCATTTCTTGTAGTAAAATGGCTAGAATGGGGGAAAACTTGGGGCTCAACAGTGTTTTGTAAGTGTGCACTTCTTGCACAAACTCCAGTGATCCTGCCCTATCTCCAAAATGTATTAAATAGTCTGGAGAATCAAATGGAGCTGCAAGGTCAAGACTGTAATAATTTTAACATGTTATGCATTAACTTTGGGGAATATCGAATAAACAGTTAAGGAAACAGGASAGCAGTTAAGGAAAGGATTATAAAGACGTGTTCCATTTTTGTTAAATGCATGAAATATTTATTCAACACATTCCTTGTACAATTTAGAATTTTGAAAATCAAGTGAATACACTATCTTTGCCTCAATGTGTGGAAATAGTTCTTGTTGATTCAATTATGGATTTCAAAAGGTTTTAAATAGTTTCATAGTATTTTCCATGTGTTTGATTTCAGAAATGCTTTCACATTTATCTGCTCCAGCCAAGGGCAATTGTGCTAATGTGGTGCTGTGTGTGTAGCAGGCTGCAGAGCTCCCAGTCAGGTTGCTGCTGAAGTTAAAGAAAGGCAATATAAATACARCTTTTTATAGGTCCTAATGGTATAAGAATTGTTCAGGTTAGCATGAGTTTTTCCCATTCACTTCATTGGCTTTTGGATGAGGTAATTTAGAAGAAAATTCCACATGTAACTAAAATAGTTGGAGAAAGAACAGAGCTGAGGGCTGATCCTTAAAAACTTTGTCACAGGCTGATAATATCCAGATTTCTTTGTATTCAGAGAGTTGGTGTGTACATAATTCCATGGAGGMTCAGGAACTCACTAGAAATTTTCACAGTTTCTTTGAAATATGATGAGTTCAAAGAGTGCACCTGCAGCCTCTATGCTACTCAAAGGTTCATRGAGCTGCTGCTGAGTCTGGGCATGGTTTTGTTCAGTGGATGTATGAGCAGGGACTCAGAAAATAGCAACATAAACATGGGATTCAGGCTCTTTCATTCTCTGAACAAATTGCAAGGAAGGGCTATAGTGCCATCTCAGAGACCAAAGTACTTTCCTTCTTTACCCTCACCAAAGTGTCCCTGTCTTTTGTTTTACTGTGTGTTCCTGAGTAATTRAAATTGTGACTAGAAATGAAACATTTATTCTACTGAATTTTTCAAGTATTGACAGTTGTCCTAAAAAGTCGAAATAACACATGTAGTTCTAGTTCTAAAAAGCTCCAAACACTGAAGTAATGGAGAAATGGAGAMATGAACTRWAWAAGRCRTYCTTGTAAATACAGACTCTTTCCCAYCTACTTTGGAAGACTGATTTCTTCTGAGTATTTTACATTATATTGAAAGAATTACATATTAAGATACTTTTCATTTCTAGTTTGTTCATTTTGAGCCCGTTCCAGTCTCAGCTAATACAAAAAAAAGCAATAACTTCAGAGGGAGTCAAAYGTGAATCTAAACATTTATGTTCAGAGTTTCCATTTGTGTACTCAAAAATTAGTTATGCACACACTCAGTAGTAGAACTTGCACTTTCGGGAATATTTAGGTGGAAAATTCTATTTTCCTAATGTAATTCTATGACGTAATATGGGGTTTTTAAATTAACACCTACATGTACTGAAAGGATAGATATACAAGTTCGGGTTCCACTAAAATTGGCAGATTTTACCTGATCAGCTTTCTAAATACTTTTAGCTTTAGCTTCTCAGTTTTGAGACTAATTTTTGGATTGGTATAAAGTGGAGCCAAAACTTTTGGTCCTAGTTACTGCTAGCAGTGTGGTGCAGGGTCACAAGTCAGAAGTCATGGCCAGCTGAGAATTTTAGGAAGCCTGCTCAAGTCTGGAATGTGTTGGGTTTCAGATCTGGCGTGGCTGCTGCTGTGTTTTCCTAGTTGGTGCCTTACTGATACTTGACATTTAAATGTCGTGTAGGGCACTTAAAGCATGAACAGTTTTGCCCAATGTGGGAGATCCAAGGTGGCCCAAGGTGGGTCCATAAGTGCAGGTGCAGCCCTTTCTTTGCATGGCCGGGTTGCTGCTGGAGGGGCTGTCCCAAAATCCACCGCCGGAGATTCAGCCGTGCTGGTGAGTTCCTGCTGCTCAACATGGACATAGCCTGGAAATGTGCAGGCTGGAGTGTCCCTGCTTCTGGCCTCCAACAAAAAAGATAAACTACAGCATAAGGATTAGGTATTTCAGTGTATTTTTTAATGTGGTATTCCTTTAAGAGCCCTCAGATTGACAATTTCCAGCTTCATCTCGCAGGCTTTCAAAGGAGCAGAGTTCACAGCTCTCATTGATGTTCTGTTTGCTACAAAAATGAAGTTACTTATTGATATGAATGTGAGTGCCTGTGCTGCACAGTATTATTTAAATATTGGCATTTCTTTGTCTCTGGAGTGTTCTGTCAGTGTTTTGATGGAGTTTTTTGGTAGGTATGAAGGGAATTAAAGAGATTTTGAAGGGAATTTCAAAGACTTTGCCAATTTAGACAGCAGAAGTAGTTGGACTGGCATTTATATATGCTTGATATTCCTTCTTGTTAGGATGAATTGCTATTCTCAAAGCAAGAAACTCTTACCCACTCTGAAGAAAAAACTTTCTTCTGATGAACATCGGAAGAATGAGATTCCCACTGGTTTATAAAATTGTTTATAAACAATTTTAAAAAATTTTTAAAAAATTAAAAAGTTTATAAAATGAAAAGCAGAGCTGGCTTCTGTTGTGCTCTGTTTCCATCAGACATCTTGGAAGTTTTATAAGCATGGTGCATAATAAATATCTAAGCCACAGTTTGAGATCTTCTACAAAGGACAGACAATTCTTATTAATATTTTTCTGGATCAGTCCTCGCTTTACGCCCAGATTGATACAAATCTCTGGCATTTGTCCACAGACTCAACTTGTGAATTTGTTAATTTGCTTTTCATATTGCATTGTATAACTCTGAATTTAAAACSAAACACCGCAAATTGAAAATGAATTTGAAAGAGCCAAAGAAACTATGYATTAAATTTGCACATGTATCTACAGAGGGTGGAGATCTGCTTCTGAATAATTTTGGTCAGAGGCCTAAAAATACTGAGGTGAACTCACTGGTTGGTTCTGCTGCAATAGTACAGTGATTCCTCTGGAGAGAGATCACAAAGAGCTAACTGTTTGGGCCCATTTCACCACTGAGGTGGATATCAAGTATAAAAACAGAAACAGACCTCAAAAAGTTGAGCTTGATCTTTTTTCAGATGTAATAATACAAGTCTGGTGACATCATCAGATCTGAAAAGTAACGTAGACTTTTACTATATTTTCTTTTCATTTCTCCAGTATAAATGTAACCCGGTGCATGTAAAATGCATTATAGCAAATCCACAAGTAATTTCCTTCATTGTAACAAATACTGTATCTCATTAGAGCAAAACAAGCCCCCAGTTATGGTGCAGAACATCTGCTTAATAATTTCAAGTTCCTTCCACTGTACTGCCAAAGCATCTAAAAAGTCAACATCAAGTCTATCACTTTGATCAACTGGAGAAGTAAAATTATAAATAATGTGCTGAATGTAGATCTGGGGAAAGGCAGAGCAAAGCTGCTGGCCCTGAGCTGGAGAGCTGTGACTGATGGGATGTGGCATAAGGCACTGGGACTTGTATCCTCAGGGAAGGCAGGGTGGGATGCAGAGCTGGATTTCAGACTTGCACAGATTTCCTGTCTAGCAGTGAGAAAATTAATCTTTCTGTGTCCAGATCCTGACCGTAAAATTCAGTTTCAAATGCCCTCCGTACCTCATGGGTTTTCTGGTATGCATATGAGGTGCTTTGACATTGCTGACAAGAGCCAAAGCATCTCTAAACAAACAACAGGTCATTGTTTATGTAAAAYTTGGCATGAATTGTAATGTAACTCATTGTTTGTCTGCTCTGTGTGTCTTAGGGAAAGGGTTGCATTGTGTTGTTGCAGTATTAACATTTTGACTACTTGTRTTCATTCCAACTTTGAACAAAATCTGAAAATGGGAACATTTTCAAGGAATAGAAAACATTTTTAAGTATCAGATTATTTGGGATCAGTATTGTCAAAACTTAAACATTTATATATATAATTGTAATATTATTAGAATGACAGTTAAAAAAAATTCTGTGAAATAAGATGTTTTAGCATTGACTTCCTCTCTTCACTTTCAGCAAAATAAATGTATTGTGAGAAAGGTTTCAGTTTTCACAGAACTAAAATTTTTGAAAAAATGGGAAAACTGTCACTTGAATGACTCCTCAGTATTTGTAACAGATTGAAAAATATGCTGAAAATACAATATATTTGTAATAAAAATATTGAAAATACAATAATTTGTAATAAAAGAGATTGTTGCGCAGGGCCAAGTAATTTGAAAAGAAGGAAAGCTTGATTCTGAACAGAAACTGCCATGGGAAAGCAGAAATACCAGCCAATTTCCTATTCCTCGGGTTTTATACAGCATGGTTCCAGCTGCTGTCTGCACACAGACTGGTAAATTTGGTTGTGGTGTAAATGATGGAATTTGATTCAGGAARGTGGCTGGCTTTACTTGGCCAGGATTGACTATGGCAGCCAGAGCAGGTCAGAAGAGGAGTATCCTTTTAAGACCCTATTTCCTCCTTAGGCCAAGGGCAGCATATTTGAGAACATGATCTGCTCCATGAGCTATTGCTCTAGGGCTGCTGTTTCTCACCACAGGAGCAGTTGTTGCCATGGAGTTCCAAGAGCATGTGAGAGAACATGATTCCCAGTGTTTGTCCATTAATCAAATGCGAGTTTCAGCAGCCAAACACTTAGAATAAAAACCATTAATTTTATCTCAATGAACCTTCAGAACATTAGTGGGGAAGAGTCCAAAAAGAAGTGCTGATTGGCCTAATTTGTCTATCCTTAGTTTCATTATGTATTTAGAACTTGATTTTYTGAGTTTAAATGGTCTTAATCTCCTTGAGAGGGTTTTCCATTATTTAACAATCTTGCTGTCAGGTGTTTGCTTTTTCTTTTAATTAGTTAGGTTCTGGGCTTGGTTTTGAGGGTTTTATTTTATCTTAATCCAAAACCCATATCAACTTTACTGAACRTTCTTAATCCTTTATTGCATTCTTACAATATTTTCAGATGTTTATGCCTGGCTGTCACTTACACCTTATATGTTTAGCTTAAAAATAATTGGAAGGAAAGTCTGCTTATTTCTTCCATCATTTATGAAAAGAATAACTGAGTCTGAAATTTCAAAAAAATTTGGCTTTCTCTAGTGACTTTTTTTAAGCTTTTTTTTTTTTTTTTTTTTGTGAGTGTTGTTTTTCTAGCGCCATGGTTAGAGCTGATACTGCAGAGCACTATGGATTACTTTTTGCTTGGTATATTGAATTTCTTCCCTCCCCTTTCTCTCAAATTTATCCTACTTTTATACAGGCAATCCCTTGGTTCTCCCTGTTTCAAATCCAAAGGCACATCCTGGAACTAAYGTGCAATGTGTTGCTCATTCCCACAGGTAAACTGGGCAGGCCCAGCTTCCTGCRTGTTTGTACAGCCCAGCCCAAGTGCATTTCACCCTTAGCTGGTTTACAAATACAGCAAAATGTAACATTTCTTATCACATTTCACAAGGAGAACAAAACCCAGCTGTATCAACTATTAGTGGTTTGTGTTCAGTTTGCAGATCTTGTTGGTGTGCTGCTGCTGCAGAGCATGGGGAACTCATCAGTAAACACGCTTGGCATCAGCCCCGCCGGCTGAGACAGGAAATGGGATCCTGGTGCTGTATGTGAAACTATGCCTGCTCTCTCTGCTTAGCCTGGAGCAAGAGCTGAACCTCCAGTTCACATTAGCATTATTCTGCAGGAAATTTTGGGGATCACAATGATCTTTTCATACAGGATTGCTTTTGGCCCTTTTTTCTGATGCACAGTGTTTTGTAAAGTCAGCTCTGGCTTATTCAATAGTAGCGGTAATTCTGTGTTTTTGCTGCTACTGCCCCAGCCACAGAAACTACTTCAGTACTCAAGGACAACACATATTGCCTTCCAAATGAAATAATAGGAATGGTGGGCTAATGTTGAAGACCTGCAAAACTCAAATCAAAACAAAAAATATGGTCAAGGCTTTAAAAAAATATTCTGAAATTGAAAATGAGGCTAACTATCTGACTTGGCAAGTTCTATGGAAGCTGCCTAATGCATGCAGACAAAACTGCACAAATAAATCTTTGCTTTTATTCTTACATGTTGATATTCATTCTGATGAAGTGTGCTTCTAATATGTCTTTTAATCTGATATTCATTTTAGTGACAGGAATGTTTACAAAGAGACAAAAATGAATAGTTACCAGTAGTCAGAAGTGAAATATGTTTTTTAGTTTACTGAACTGTGCAGAAATAAATTTTAAAACCATGCCTGATTTATACACTGGTAATTCCCACCCCCACCATTTAATTGAGGAATTATGTCTGTGCAAGCTTGTGTAGTGTTTGTATATGAAGGAGGTGCTGGATGTTTGTATAGAGTGTATAATATATTCTACATGTTGGTCAGTTTATGATTTATGAAACTATACTGCAATTCATATTGAGGTGTTTATTGCAGCATTTAAATTATTGACTTATTCAATAAATTATTGCAATTTTGCCTGACATTTCAAATATTATTTATTGCATAATTGGATATTGAAATATTTATTGCATTCACATGAAAGTTGGAATTTCGCTGATCAGCCCACCTGTTTATGAGCTATTGGTTGCAGTTACTGCTGGATATTGAATTTGGAAGGCCAAGTGAAGGCAGCACGTGTTCTATATCCTGTTAGCACGGGCATCAACTGCAGGGAAAATACGATGGCCCGAGGATTTGTGTATGTTGGCAACTGGCACGTGCACCTACACCACAGACAGCCTAAAATCTGTGTGCATTTGTCTTCACAGCTGCTTCTAATCATATTAGCAAGATTGATATTCTTGTACATGCCAGAGGCGATCCCTCCGCTCTCTGTTAAAGCAGAGCCCTGCAGGACCGGGGCCTGAATTGCAAATACACATTGGAGAGCAGGTGTTAAATTTTCAAACAAGRCAGGACTGTGTTGTTAAGAGCAAATCCAGGTTTCAAAAGGATTTTTMTACTGCCTGGGATATTGGATCTCTTGAGATAAGATTCAAGTGGTTGTGAAAACATGGGTATTATAGGTATGCCCTGCTACTATCAAAGGGACACTATTAATGTTCCTGTTTGGCTGTGAACTCTATTCTGTGTTTCTTTTTCTGTGAATTGCAATCAGGCCCTTTCTTCTGAGACTATTGCCTCTTGTCAGTTTTTTGAGACAGAATTGGCATGAGRACAAGTAAGTAATATGTTGTTTCCTAAAAGAGCTTTTTTCTAGGATTATTCATGGTAATCCTTTTTGTGAAAGTCTGCCTCCCAAGAGGCCCCTGCACTTATATCCACATAGTGAGACTTGAGTAAAAGCAATAATTGCATTACTGTACCTTGCTTGACTTTGGCCATGGTTCATGTAACACAGCCAGTGTGTTCAATYTGTTCATAACATATGAAACTATTCTGCAGTGTGGTAACCTTGCCATACGTTAGACATCTCCTTCCAGGGCTGATGTGACTAAGCAGGCACGGAAAGGGCTGGTCACCAAGATATTTTGGGACATGGGAAGTTAGTTGAAAATGTTAAGATTCTTTTAACTTCATGGGTTGAGATTTTTGTAGCATAGAAAATACTTATCATTAGGATGCAAACRTTTTGTGTCTTCAGCATTAACAGAATCAACTTGGATTAGAAAAGGCCTTTGAGATTGAGTCCAAACATTGATCCAAGTGTTTATCTGATTATCTATTGCATAAAATGTRTGAGCAAAAGTTTTTTAGTTTGGCCTCAAGTTATACAACACACATTAATTTTTTTTCTCTCTATGACTGTAAGTATTTAGACAAATGGCATGATTTATCTCCTTTTAACTATAAATGGAAAATCAGGGGTTTTTTTAAATGAAAAAAATAGTTGAAGGCAGACCATGAACCTTTTCTATTGATAGAAGATAACAGGAAGAGAAATCAGATTTACTGCCTACAAGGCCTCATATGTTTCTAGGCAGGAACAGACACTCAGCAATACAAAAAAAGTAACACACATAAAATACATTTAAATTGATAAGTTGAATCTATAAACAGAATACATTTAGTAAGGATCTGTGGAAATAATCTTAGGTGAACTGTTGGCTGGAATGTTTCAGGAACTGGATGGGGATGTGTCTGTGTAAGCCCCTCWGGTACACAGCCTGGATGGGGGGTGTGCAGATGCATGAAGGGAAATTCAGCATCTTGTGCTGTCTGTGCTCTGCTCATTATCCAGAGTGCAGGAGGAATTAGGACTGTGTGGCTTTGCATGAGCTCATGAGCTGGAGAGCTGCCTTCCTGCTCTAAGGGTGGGGAAGGTATGCAAAGTATTTAGGGTATGTGTCGATGCATGTCCTGTAGATCCTGCTCTGTGTCCAACAGCAAGAAGAAGTTGAATTTTTTTTTCAGAAGAAAAACTGTTTCTTTCCTTTTTCCAGGGTCAATTTTTTTTCTTCAGCCTTCTTTTACACTCCCTTGGGTTAGTTGTCTTATACAACTAATACCTTGAAAAACATGAACACCACACTGAAATGATGAAGCCTCAAACATTATATTTCAGGGAGGGATATTTGTTCACTTACTAAATTTCATAATTTAATGGAGTTACCTTTTAAAAATGTTGTCTCTRTACACATGAAAATCAAGAAGTCTTTAAAAAATGGACCTAGAGGCTGCCCTATTTTTGTCTGTAGTTTAAAGAAAAAAACAAATATTGTGATGTTTAAGATAAAGGTAGGAAACAGCTTTATCTGTTAAAACACATATCCAAACAGCTAAGTGCTTTCCAAACAGGAAAGCACTGCTGGCTGGTTTTGGTACAAAAGGCATCAATGATAACATCCATAAGAGTTAGAGCATCCGTGATACCCAGCAGAGATGTTTCTGACTTGCTGTCTGGATGAACTGGGAATGCAGTTCCATCAGTCAATCTCATGTGGTTTCAGAAATGTTAGTATTCATTTTTGTTGTCTAATTTGGGRCACTGTAACTAGAAATGGAAGCTTGGCTGTTTTGTTCTTTAGTATTCTATGGTACATTGSATGGAATGATCACAAATTATGGAGAACCTGTGGCATGAAGATGTAATTAATTGTTATGTGTATTTATGCAGAAGTACAATATACGTRAGGGGTTTTGGCAAGATCTCAGGCRAGGTGGTGGTTTTTGGATRCAAAGATTGAGCTTTTCTCACTCCTAAGGGGAAATCTGAAAGAAAACAKGAGCTGCAGTTGTAAGTCACAGAACAGCTGAGATCAGAAGGGACCTCTGGAGATTGTCTGGATCGACTCCCCCACTCATTTGGGGTCACCTTCAGCACTCTACCCAAGACCATGTCTTTCTGGGTTTCAAAACGACAGATTCGGGTAATAACAGATCTATTGCATACACTGGAATCAAAAACACAGCTTGTTTTGAACAGGAGAAGTGGGTAAAATATTAAGGCTGATACTTTGCAGATGAAGCTGATGTAACTGAGTGCTTGAAAGGTAGCTCCTGTACCCTAACAACAAAATTACTTCTTAAAGACATTTTCATTAGAGGCTTTATTAGTGGTACCTGCCCGAGTAGCAAATATGTATTACCACTATACACCTTATTAACTCCCTTGGGCAAATACATATTTTAAAACKATTGCCCAGCCATTCAGAGGTCCAGTAGGGTTCCAAACTGCCCATTGAGAGCCTCAGTATGTTTTAAAGAGTAATTGTGCAAGAGTAATTGATGTAATTGTGCAGTTCCCAGAGGYAGTGCATATGAAAGTTGATGTTTCCAGTCTCAGGGAAATCAGGAACATTTTCCTTTGGCTTTACTTYAGATTCATGTGATTTTTTAGCAYTCACAGTAATTTTGGATGGAATRGACCTGGATGTTCAAAATCAAAAGTCAGAAGGTGTCCCATGCTCACTGGGATCATGCAGATAAAACAGCTGAAGGTTTTAGATGTGGTCCCGTGTAACAGTCTATTTCATTAGTGTAAAATGAGATTTGTACTTCTTACAAAACCTGAAACTGAGATCATTTCACACAGCCATGAATCCAGTCGCAAAGCTTTCACCGGTCTTTGTCAAGGGCTACTCCTGAAGCTTTCCTATATCCAAAAGGTTAATGCAGGAGTAGTCAGTTGTCAGAAAAGACCTGTGAGAACAGGTCTTAACCTAATGGAGTTAGAATCTGCCCTGCCTGTGGTGAATCCTTAACCTGGGCATGTTTCCATGACTGASAAGGCTGCTCTCAGTTCAGCACAGGATTCCTTGTCTTTCCCCTGGCCCAAACTGAAACAGGCTGTGCAAGGCAGAGACCATTTCAAACCAATCACACGGGTATGGAAACTTCTGACAGTATCTCCCAAAAAACTTTAAAAACCCTATTTGCTGGAAAACAAAGGAAGCAGAAGCACTTTCAGTTACTCTTTCAGTTAGCTGGAAGGGTGCTGATCTTTCCTTTCAGGCCCTGTACCATTCGATAGCAGTTGCTAGATATTATAAATTTTTACAATGTATACATTGTTATACTTCTTTTTCAGTCATAAAATAGAATCTTCTGTTTCCTGTATAAACTCACTTGGGATCCAACTGCTTCGATCAGAGTGTAAAACTCATAATTAATAATGCAATAACATCAGTATCAGACTCTTAAAGATAAGTCAAAGTACAGTAACAAAACTCTTTACTATTCAGGTTGGACTTGTGCCGGTTGTCACACTGTTGGAACTTCAAATCATCAAGACAAAGCACCAAATGTGACAAAGCTTAATTCRTGTGATRGATACTAGCAAGATAGCAATTTTCRTTGYTCTTTCTCCAGAGACTTTAGCTTGTTTGGCACAACAGTATTTGGGATAGAGTTTCAATACTTCTAAAAAACATTATTTGCCTTTGTCTAGAATGAAATTGTCTAGAATTACAAATGCCCTGGAATAAACCCTCATCCCTATTCAGAAAACTATTAAAGCAGYTATTTAAATTTAAATAAATAACTAATAGGAATAGCTACAAAATAATGCAGCATGTAGCTATGTGCTGTCCAGAGTTGTGGCTGGTGTCCACAATGTTGAAAATCCAAACTCAGGTGATGTGCAAGCTGCAGACACACACAGACAGTCTGAGTTCCCATGGCTTCAGTAGAACAGGGAAGGTCTCTGCACGTAGTTTCCAGTGGAAATTCCTTGCTSTGTGAGTCTTACAGAGTTCTGTTGCTGTCATGAAGTGTGTTGATTATTCAGCCTGAGCCGGCTGGGTGCTCTGGGAGCTGGGGAGTGTCTGGCACTGCCGGGGGCTCTCTGGCTGCCTTTGTGTGYCTGGGGAGTGGCACCGCCCAGTGTGGCATCCATGGCTCTGCTTGCTAAGGGATGTGAGCTCCCTGTGATTCTTACAGCACTGCAGGGTTAAATGGCCCCAATGTCATTTGCAGGAAAAKAATACTTCAGAAAAAAAAKAAGACTCTTGAGATTATTTTTAGCATCCCCAGATTGCAGGCATTAAAACTTTTCAAAGGGAATAGGGCATTTTATAGAAAATTTGTRCCTTGTSACTGGATCRCTTAGTACTTTCCATGTTGAGTTGATTATTCCATTAGCAWTTTATACAGTGGAATTTATAATTTCCTCTTAGTAGTAAGGGTGAAAATCAGMTGTTCAGCTTGTTCATCTTAAATGTTTGATACCAGCTGTTTAATAAAACCTCTGTGTTAATGAAAATAGTGAACTGACACATAATTTAAGTATTTCCATATATATGAAAGTTAGGAAACTTACCATTAGAAGTTAACCAATTAGATTTTTTTTTTTTTGTAAGTGGATGATTTCCAAAGAGCATTGGTTTCAAGCATTTGGAAGAAACTGTGTTGTGTCAGCAAGTAAGACCTGGAGCTTTTATTTCAAAAGATTTACATGTTTCATTATTAGTGATTTTAAATCAAARTATTTAGTACTTGGGTTTCTGAGACTGGCAAAGACTGTTGGCCCTTTTCCCTAACCCAGGAGGAGTTGACACCACACCCAGAGTCTGAAGCAACCCCTCTTCTGCAGARCTTAATTTATTACTTGGACATAAGACTTGCTCTGTGGTCTACCAAAGGAACCAAGAGGCTCCCTGTAGATTCACTTCTCCTTAGGTGGGAATAATTTGGCTCTCTCTCAGTCATGTTTCGATAATTGATCCCTCTGCCTTTTTCTTTAGGAGGGCAACATGTGCTACTGCCCGCAGATGTAGGCTGGTAGGACTGTGCTTTCTTACACGTTGGCAGACGTGGCAAATAAAGGAATTGAATGTGTTCCTGAACCTTGCAGTTGGACATTTGGGCTGGTAGGCGAGTTTTTGGTAAGGCCCTACAGAAAAAAAKAAGAGCCGAGCATGGGGGTGGTACAAGGGAGCAGAGAAAGCTAATCATTCTTTTCACAGACACCTTGTAGCAGRACACAAATGTATCTCAAATACATGCTTTGCAAAAGGTTCTTTGGCTTTAGGAGGCTGCCTGGTGAGAGCAGAGGGAGGCACATCACCATGCCAGTGCTGCAGGACACTTCAAGCAGCCCCCTGGATTGCATCCCATGCCCTGTGGAAATAACCAGAGAGGCCTTAGGGAGAGGGATACGCATCTCACTGTGAGCCTGAGCTACTCCTTGTGGGAGGAGGATTATGTAGGTTCTGTATGAACTGAATCAAACTGGGTTTCATGATGGCTTATCTCTTATTSTCTCTTCAGGCTGGGAAGCCCTGGGAAATGGGAACTCAACAGGGTAGTCAACCTTGCACCTGTGATTTCTCTAAGCACTTTTGTGAAGCACCACTAAATATCTCCAACATACATATAAATATTTCTTTTGTCTTTGATTCTTAAAGACAAGGGAACTCTTGTCCATTATTTTGAATGTAAGAGAAATATGAGCTATCAGTATCTTGAAGGATGGAGATAGTGGTATTTTTTGTTTCCCAAGAATATAAAAAAAGATAATATTACATGTATATGTTGTCCTGTTGCAGCTTTTTAACCCTTCACTTCATGTTGGTRTGGTTACAATTATCCAGAATTCTGATAATATATAGATAGTTATACAAATTTAAGTTCTTGAGCATATGGAATGTCTGTTGAATATGATCTTGTTTTAGATCCAGAGAGTGGAGATTTTAATAGCTTGCCTTTAATGCTTCTAATAAATCACCAGTTGAAATGACGAGTTTACCTCATAGAAAGATGTGAATTGCTCCTTGCTGCTTCTTCCAAGAGTTGCCTCACTTACTCTGAATTTGGAAACATTTCCACTAGGCTGGAAGTGCTTTCTGAATTGCTAGATTACCCATGCATACAGGCCAGATCAGGATTATTTATTTGTAAAACTATTGTATATTTATGCTAAGTTGTCTCTCTGCAAGGTTTGCTCTCTGCTACCTTAGTTTATTGTTGGAGTCCTGCATGTTTCCATGTGCACCCATTTCCACATGCACCCTTCTTTGAAGGAATCTGTTCATAATAGAGGAGTGGAAACTTCTGTGAAGCCCCTGACCTACATACAAGTGATGATGGGGTCACAGTCTAAGAATGTGAGCTGCAAGCAGTAACCATTTTGTGGGACGCTGATCTTGTCACTGAGTGCTTGGGAAGTCTTTCAGTATAGGTGTCCTTCCCAGGGCCAGATAAAATAGGCAAATTTTAAGCAGTTTAGAGCCTCGGTTCTTTTTGGTGTAGAAGTTGGTTGCTATTCCTAGCACAGTCTTCTAAAATCATAGAATAGTTTAGGTTGAAAAATATCCTTAAGGTCATGAAGTCCAGATTAAGCTAGTCACAAATACGGAAACAAAATAAATTCAGTACAGGAAAARCTTGTGTTTTTCAAAAGAAATTGACTGGTTGAGAAAAGTGGTTTGTTCACAGAAWTTCAAAGGCTGTTGCAAGGGGACAGCTCTAAAAGAAAAGAAACTAAATACTCAAAAATGTGGTTTAATTATGCAGTAATTCTTACTGAGAAATACAATAGAAGGAARAAAGGTCACTGAGTCACATATTGTTTGCAGCTCTAGAAGAGCAATGAAGGGATGTRAAACAGAAGAATGGAGAGAAATTGAGTAAGATTTTGGGGAGAAAGATTTGRCTTTACAATGTGATTCGGCATAAAGAACTGCAGGGACAGGAAGGAGTGGAGTTGGAGCTGTCATCCTTATTGGGGCCATTTTTCTTCTGTGTGACCTTGGACAATCAGCTTGATCTCTGTGAGCTTCAGTAAATGGAAATAGGCAAAAAGCAGCTCAAACACTTGGGGTCACTTCTATGCAATTTCTGCAATAATCTACTGAAAAGAGAAGAAAGCTGAGCCTCCCACCAACAAAACTAAGTTCCACTCAAAGTGAATGTTTCATATTGCTTCTGCATGTACTTCACTTTAGTCAGGTAAATATTCCAAATGAATGAGGGGCTGTTAATGTTCTAGAACKGTGTATGTGTAAATACCATTCCAGAATCAAAATCTAAAAATGAAGCAGCAAATAAATCAGGGCTACTTACTTCAGGATTTTATGCTGACTGCTCCCAGGAGCTAGCTGTGAGGTCTACAGGCTAACATTAAAACCAGAACTCCCAAAYTGGGACTAACCCATACTGTCAAATGTCTCAGAAAATATCCACAGGCTTGCTGGCTGACTGACTGACTGGAAATATTTTTTTGATCTGCACACTTTCTGAACTTTACTAAATGSAATAATAGGAGTCACGGGTTGCATAAAAACAGTGCAGTTGATCCTACTACTGGCTTTATGGTAGTTAGTGGGAATTTTGTCATTCTACCTTTTTACAGAAGATGATGGAAGATTATTTTTTCTGATGGTCAGATTTGTTCATCTCCTGGAGAGAGAATTGTATGAGGCTGTGATGCTGTGCAGAATACAAGCTGGGAGAGCTGGTRTTTCATTTGTGTGGGCATGAGTGCTTAACTTTGTACAGTGTCTGCCAACCAGCAGCAAAATCTGGCAGATCATTACCATAAATCCCAGAAAATAGGATTATGGACGTGTTGATGATATTACTTAAGTGGCAGTACAGTGGSGTCTAGCTCTGTTTAAAAAGCATGTTATTAGTAGGCATTACCTTTTTAACGGGAAATGTGCATTCCAGGTACATATRTAACCAAGGAAGGCAATGGTATTTGGCTTTTTACTTCTGGAAGAAAATATGGCTTTAAAGAGGCATATTGTATGAACAGAGTTCTGTGGAGTTTGATTATATCTAACTTGTTCCAAATAGTAATCTAGGAAAGCAATAAGCAAAATATTGTAATRAAAGCGCATACAGTTTTGCATCATCATCAGTTTCTTTTATCCTCTGATACATGTTTAATATATAAGGTTAAATATGAACTGTGATCTAAGTTACTCACAACTCTTGCTTTGAAATTGTGGACACAGTTTCTTTGTTCAAGTGCTAGAAAACTTCAGATACTTGCATAACTCAACAACAAAAGAACAACAAAAATCGGATCTCACAGTGGTTTTCTCAATTTCTTGAAATTTCGAGTAGATTAAAATCTTGGTTATTTCCAAAACTTTGTTTGAACAACTTGACACAACTAAATTGTCTATGTTAGTTTAGTTTGTTTTCARGAATTGTTGTATTGATAATTGTGAAAACATACAATTCTGATGTATGATTGATTACTATGAAAATTTACTGTTCTTAATTTATCTCTACAAAAATAAGTGTGAGCAATGAGGTCAGTAGCTRTAMAGAAGCCAATACCCATTTCTTAATGGGAATAACAGGCAATGTGTACACTTTTCATTTGTTCCCAGGCAGACCTAATGCTCTGTGTCCATCCACATCTGTCCCTCCTTTCCAGGTTTAAGCTCTCCTTGGAACAGCCTTGTGTGTGAATTRGAACTGTGCTGGGAAACTGGCCCTCTCTGTTCCTAATGGCATCMAATGCTTCTTTAAAATTTTCAATTAGAACAAAAAAAATACAGTCACCTACTGAACTGGGTTACAACAGTGACATCCCAGCATTCCAAGGTTGAGGTTTTCTAGTTTTCTTTGCCAGCTGTGAATGTCCAGATGGTTGGCAATGACTTCCCCAAGACCTTGGCGACAGGACTGTGGTAATTGTGGCTGGAGTGTAGAAATCCTACGGAAAACTCTGGCTGTCTTTGGTGTGGGGCTCACTGAGAGTGGGCCGGTGTGGATTTCGAACAGTGAAGCAGGAATGAGCTGCAGAGGACAGGTGGTGTGGCAGTGGTGCCCAGCTGCTCTGGTTTCATCTTTGGCTGTAGCTCCCATGCCAGTGGAGCGGCAGCACTGGGGATGGAGGTTGGAGTGGCAGCACTGGGGATGGAGGTTGGAGTGGCAGCACTGGGGATGGAGGTTGGAGTGGCAGCAGCAC
>NW_026623392.1:1061297-1071505 GCF_030028575.1 Malurus melanocephalus | reverse complement strand
CTGAGAGGTATTTCAGCATTTCATCCTTGGGGTTTAAATTTCCTGTCGTTCACGTGCAAATCTGTGAAGCAAGACTTTCTCGGTTCTAACAAGGTTCTGCTTTTCTCTGCTTCAAAACTGCAATAAGACTTGGTCTCCTTGGTGAAGCCCTGGGACCAAGCAGGTGCCAGAAGATGAGGATGGAGAGGCATTGAAGGACAGTCTAAGATCTCTTGCAGATCTTAGAAATCCAGCAATCCTTACTCACCTCAAGTGATTCAATCACTTGCAGTTCAGGTCTTTCCCTTTAATTTTTGTAGGGGTCTCTCCTCTAAACAATGACTGCATGRCTGATTTGCTGGATTTGATTTCCTCCAATGGTAATTTCTCAATGTAATCAGCTTGATAGTCACCTACCAGTTTTGGAGCGATCTGGAGGAAGGAATGCTCTCATCCTTCAATTGTTGTTGAATATAGTCACATGAAGAACCTAAATACAAACAGATGTCTGTTTTTAAAAAGTCAGCATATTGCTGAAATTTAATATTTTTGTTAGCGTCACTAATGGAGATTTTATTGCAGAACACTCAATTTCTGGTTTGTGTTCAAACAGCATTAAGAGATTGTTGCTCCACTGAAATTTGGAGAGTTTTTAGTAAGATTGTTCTGCTGTATTTATTTATTYATTTATTTAGTGTCCTGACTGGCAGAAACTGGAATTACAGAGTTCCTTTGGCTACTGCTGCTCACCTTGGGGAATGGGGTGGGGTGAGTGGCCTGTGCTCTGTCTTTGCCTTTCCTGTTGCACAGAGGAGCTGCCTCTGCTGATCCACGGCCTCCTTTGCATCCTGCATAGGAAGCAAGAGGSTTTTAATCAGGTCTCAGGAGCAGAACCAAGGGATTTCTTTGTGGAGGGTGGTGGCTCAATGAAGTGTCTTAGCAGTGCAAGGGGATGTACATAGGGATGGGATTCCTACTCCAGTGCAGGAACACAGAGAAATCACAAGCAAAAGAATTAATTATGATTAATTATCAAATTATTTTAGATATTGTACAGGTTAGCTGCTGTTCAGCAAAGCAATATTTAAGTACTTCAAGTGTATATGAATCTGAGTAGGTCCAAACCAGCATGCTTGTTTCATGTGTTTATTTTAGCTTGCTGAGGTGATTATCYACCACGATGGCATTTGAGTAACTCCTGTGAAAATCAGCGAGTTACTTAGAAATTTTTCAGTGATCCTCTTCTTTCTAGCGCGTTTGCAGCATCCTCATTAAAAAAAAAAAAAACAATTAAAAATTTAAACTTTTCAAGTGATAATAGCTACATTGGAAAGAGTAACTTAAAAATGTCAAAGGTCATATTGTCTGGGGACAGCAGCTTTTGCTGCATAGATCTGCATTTGACCAGATGGAAAGTTCTTGTGGTTGGCTGGGTCAACACGTTTAGCCCTTTTGTGCCTCAAGTTCTGTTTTCATTTGGGGTGGGAGCTGGGAGCACAGAAGATGCAGCATATACAGGAAGAAGGTGAACTTTCTAAATTAAAAGYTTTGGCTTTCTTTACTAGATTAAAACATTATGTTGATGGAAACAGTRTACATTAGTCACTGGGAAATTA
Source organism: Malurus melanocephalus (assembly GCF_030028575.1). Classification (NCBI taxonomy): domain Eukaryota; kingdom Metazoa; phylum Chordata; class Aves; order Passeriformes; family Maluridae; genus Malurus; species Malurus melanocephalus. Next base: position 1,069,910 of record NW_026623392.1, on the reverse strand, counting down.
AAGAAGATATTTGAAGTATGTTGGATCTGTTCTATGAAAATCAGTTTGGAAGTCATCAGTGGATCAAGTCTCCTCGGGATTATWGCAGGAACACTGGATAAAATCCAGTTTAAAATGAAGTCAGATTATACTGGCAATAATATCCTAACTATGGGGTTAGCTTTTCTTGCCTGAAACAGCTGCAGATAGAATTGAAGCTGTGTCTGCTGCATGAAGATTTGTGTACAGTGCTCCTTGTCMGGAATTCTTGCTTTTAAGAAGCAAGAAGACCCAGATGCCAGTTTTGTCTTGCTTTCTCAGTCTGAATGCGGTTTGGCTCTGAACATAAATTTGCTTTAATCACAGTGATAATCTTGTTAGATATGATGCCACTTAATGTTAGGGAGCAGGAGATTCAATCTGGGTWCTCATTTGGCTTTTGTCACAGTGCTTTGTTAACATCTTAGAAATTATGGGAGTACTTCTGGAAAAAAATAAGTTTTATCCTGATTCTGTGGTTTGTAATTTATAGAACATGTCTGGTTACTATTTCATCCAATGCAATAAAGCAAGTCTTAGCTATGGCAGGATCTAATAGGAAGCATTCTGTTTAAAATGCTATTTATYCTATCCATCATCCCTGAAGCCATGGAAGGAATAACTAAGTGTCATGATTAATTTAACTTTTACAACCATAAGTGAGTTTTCAGCTGAAAAACTGATGAGAAAAACTTTTATCTTACCAATGCTGTAAGCATTTTGGGAATTTCTCTAAAACCAGCTCATCAGYTTTCAGTGGAAATACAGAAGAAAAAAACAGTTAATTGCCCATCTTTGCTGTTAGCTAATTGATATRAAGTAAGCATGTTGAATCATATATGATACCAACAGTCATCCTTCTTCCCATTTCTAATCCTGCTGTGTTGTGCCAAGCCACACATCWGCTCCACCAGTGCTCTGTCCATAATCACCAGCCTCAGCCAAGGGATTGTCTTTCAGTGGAGATGAAATATTAGATCAAGACTTACTTTCTGACTCCAATTGTCTTTTAACATGCTTAGCTCAGTTGAAATACATTTCATTCACATTTCATTCCCATAAGCCATCTTTATTGTCTTTTGAAGGACTCACAGCCAGTGCTGAAGAGTTTCTCAGGGAATTTTCTGTGGCTGTATTWGCTGCTGCTGCAGAGTGGAATCATGGCTTTGTGCTCATAGTGCTGTTTGCAAATGGAAATGGACATCTAGCATCAGTAAAAAAAATTACCAAACACATAAAGACTGGACAATCAAGAGAGTTGGAAAATATTTAGAAGATAAAGCAGTTTAAATAACTRTATGTATTGTAAAATTCAATTTAATGTCTACATATTTGCATCTGATCTTTTACCAGCTCTGTTTTGTTCTGAAGTTTATATGGATATAAATATGGTCTGTCTATAGGTCCTTCCATCTGCATTTCCATCACCTCTTTTTAAACCAACATGATTGACCTGAGTTGCTGTGAACAATCCTGTTACTATAAGGTCTATTTTTGGAAATGGAGAGGCAGCTTAGGTAAGAGTCTTCTGCGCTGTAGAAGTATTGAAAGAAAGAATTGGAATCTAAACTAAAACTCACTGCTGAGAGAACGGGTGTGGTGTAAGAAATACCAGCTAGAGCACCAGGCCTGTGTATTGCTGGTTTTCTGTCCCACATAACAAGCCGTGCTACTTTACATTACTTAATTAGTGGCATAACTTAAAGCTTGGAGGGTGTTCCAGTCAGCAGAAAGGGAACAGAAGCAGTTTTCTTGATGCATCTGTGCAMCCAAGGCAGTGCCAATTTCTGGATCAGGCCCTCAAGTGCACCATTAATGTTCTAATGTTAAATGTTATGCATTGCACTATGTCTGTGGCTGATACCTGTCTACAGTAATTCCCAGTTGTAGCTAATACATCTTACTATTTAATATAGTTCATCAGAAAATACCTACATATGTTTTGAATTCTCTTGCATATTCACTAGTTCTCAAGAGTGTGCTGTTTATTTAATATATGATTTAGTTCCATACTTGTGTCTTGTTTAAACTGGTCAATATACAGGCAATAAGCTTGGAACAGCTGAAGGCTTGGTATGTGTAAGGTTTATCTAGTAAAATACTCAATAGGGTCAGTGTCCTTGGCTSTATTGTAACAGAAGCTCACTGGTCTATTAGAGAGCCACAAAATTCAAAATATTTATTTCATCAGTAATCTCCTTCTCAGAATCTATCTGAATAGGTCATTTGYTTGGCAACATCTCTTATTCCACAATTATTAATGCCAGAAGAATAACAGCTAATGCAACTTGAGATCTCCTGTGTTTCCCTCTGACCCTCCTGTGTTTTCTTTTAAAGGCACAGACATTGCACTGGGTACAATGTGGCTGTTCCCTTGCAGGGACAGGGCACTGCCAGTTCATGTCTGTGCTCCTGATTCACTGCCACGTATTTTGGAGTTTAGAAAAAACCAAATAAAAGAGAGTATTGAGTGAGGATGAGTATTTAATTGCTTTTACTAGTCTGGGTATTGAATCACAGGGCAAACCCCTCTTGTGTTTCTTGTTAAAAGAAGAAGTGGATTTTTTTTCCCCCCAAATCCACGATAATGCACTATGGATTGGGCATCATATTGAGCAGGCTGCTTACAGGATTTAACCAGCTTATTTTCACCAGAGGAGCAGGCAGTATTTCAGAAAGAGGCAGGGTGAGCTGCTGAAAGCTTGTGTGTTCATATATAGCTTTAAAGTGTTYGAGCCAGTACAGAATAGTTTCAATGGAAAATGGATAATCGTTAACATGAGCTTTTGTACAGCTGCTTTTTGGCTAAAAGAGAGGTAATTTATATTTAAAGTCTGCAAGTGTGATCCATTATTTTTGACAACAGTGCTTTGCTGAAGTTTCCCCTCTTTGCCCCTCAGATTATTTAGTTAATAAGGCTATCTCTACTGTTTCAGCACAGTTTCTTCCCCCGAAAGGTCTGTACCAGGTGAACCCTAAATCACAAACTGTGCTTCCCCTCTGTTTTTGGATAATATTTGTGAATAGCTCACATATTTGGCTGCAGTCTTACTGCCAGACTTGAAAGGATTGCTGCATTACTGTGTTGCACTGAGGCCAAGTTGAGATAGGGGCAGAGAGCTTTAGCAAATTTTAAGGSAGCTGTAGTGATGTGTGTCGCTCTTTCTGTGCTATGTTAGAGAGCATTAATTGATACAGACATTAAAAAATCACTTGCACAATTAAACATTCATTGCCTCTCCCCCATAATTGCTTGGGAAGAATGAATGTAACTAGGCTGGACACAGTTTATTAATTTTGCTTTCTTTAGGGTTTGGAAACTTTTTTGCTATGTCCCAGTCTCCACTAAAATTCTGTATTGTTTTGTGTGGAGTAGCCTGGCTGCACGGTCACAAAGCAATAGGCTAATCTGCCTCATACCATCATTGTAAGGTGATTAGAAGTTTAACACCTTAAAATGAATTTTCAGGAAAGTGAGRAACTTTATTGTTTCAGGTCTTTAGAATGATTCTGATACTTTCACACTGAGGTAACGTGGTTACTGTGGTATGGAAAGGAGAAAATGTAGCATTAGACAAATGTGCTCTTAGTTGCTCCCTTTTGATAGTAATAAGTATGTTACCATTCAAGAGGAGTTTCTAGTTTTTAAAGCTCTACTTAACTACGGTGTGACCATCCTGGTATTTTCATTRTGGGAGATTCATGGTTTGACCTCCAGCATCCTATTAAGACATATCTAGTGACATTGTTCCAGGGGCAAATCTAAGGTTGGTAGAAACAAAGGTTTTTCAGGGTATGTCAGTTAATTTGAAGTAGTTGCAGCATATGTCATTACAGAAACTTTTAAATTGAGAGTGTGAAACCCAGATTTTTGGGCTTGATATTATCTAGGCATTTGAGGCAGTAGTTACATTGTGGGTTGCTTTTGCTGTGATATTTACTATAACTGATGATAACATTTTTAGAAAGATTTTTAAATGCTGTGTTACTTTTACTGTGTTGGACTCACAGCAGTACATTGATCAGGCTATAGATACTTTTTCATGTATAACTTTGGGGTCAGAAAATTATGTACTTTTATTATACTTTCTGCAGTTCAGAATAAGAATTAGGATTTGCCAGACTGAAATTTCAAAATTTGCTTCTTTCCAGAGTCAAAAACTGACCTATTGGAAATATTTTTGACAGTTAAGACTTTATGCTCTTTGGTGTAATTCTATGGGACAGAGTCCAGACAKGTGCAAGAAAATCTTCCTTATTTCTTATTTTGAGCTCTGAACATCTGTGTATCTAGGACTGCACTTGAGCATTTGCATTTCCTTMGGGAGAAGCCACAGAAGGAGGTTTATTCATACAGAAACTGTTTGYATGAATGGTAATGGTTTCCTTGATGGGGAACAACAGTATCTTAATGTTTACTATGTGACAGCAAATATATATTAAACCAAAGTAACTGCTGTATCTATGCTGTACCTGTAATAACTAGGGCACTGTGGAAGGAGGATTAAGTCAATAAATAAATGTAGGAAGGCTTGTGTGCTCTGYAAGATCTGAGGTTAGGAAATAGAACACTTTAGAAGAGCTCAGTTTGTGTTTATTCAATTTGTCCAGTGCCAGTCTCCAGAGRTGGGGATTCTGCAGTCTCCCCAAGCAAATGATGCTGAGTTATTCCTTCCAGAGGAAATTTTTGGTGAAGTGTAATAGAGGTTTCTGTGCTGCAGCTTTGGCCCATTACTCCCTGTCCAACAATCATAGGTAGACTTCTATTCCCTTCTATTCCCTCTTYAGCTGTGTTTTCCAAAGTGCTGGTCACTCACTTTTTCCTCTGGATTGTCTTGCCGTGGCCCATCAGAAGTGGGCAGTGCTGCYCTGGATGTTGGTCACTGATGTGATTTGCACACTCCTTCTGGTTTATACTGACCTGTCCAGTGTTTGCTTTTCTTTTGTTAAGTTCACACCTTCAGTGCCTCACATTGAATGAGMTCCACTGTCACTGCTCCACATTCTTTGTATAATTACTGCTTCTCCATTTGTTTTTCAGTCTGTGTTTGTGCAGGTGGTTGTTCTGTCACAAATGTAGGATATCATACCAATCCCTATTATATKTCATCCTGCCTTTTCAGACTTTTCCCCAAGCTGTCAGCATATTTTTYGAGCTCTAATCCTTCCCTCCAGTATTGCTGTCTTTCCCAACTTGATGTTACCTGTGATTCTCTCTTGCTATCCCAGCATCTACCTCAGGCATCAATACAGAAGCTGAAGCTGTATTTAGGTAAGAAAAATTAGAAACAAAGTTGCTGAGAAATCTTGAGTCTCAACAATGATCATTGTAGCTTTTTGCGTAAGAGTAGTCTTGACTGTAATGCGAAGCACTGAATGTTTRGGGTTTTATCTGGTACCAGAAGGGAAGCAGCTTTCAAGTTAACTGACTGAGCTCCAGGTCACTGGCATCCTAGTGAAAACATTGCTCTAATGAACATTCATTTTTTTGAACTGATGTTTATGAGAGTGAAAGAAATAAGTATCTTTGAGTATGTAAATAAAAGCACAGAATGTTTTAAGTAATCCTCAAGAATTTATTTGCCCATTAAAGGACTGTGGCAAGAGGCCATGGAAATATTTTTAGAACATTTTAGACCAAATAATAGCTATATTARTATTTAAATGAGTACAAGTATTTTTTATTATTTCAGAAACACTCATCAACCCACAATAGGTTTTTTTTCAATCTGTAAGTATATAAGGCTCAGTCAGAACATGCTGATATGCATTTCCTAAGYGACAGTGACAGTCAGTTTGGAGCTRACTTACAGCTGCTGCTCATTTCTGATTTTGTTCTTTCTGCTGTGGTTCCTCAAGTGGTAATTTCTTGGTGTTGTTTCAGAGCAAAGAATTTTCAGTTACAGACCTTTTAGGAAAAGAGTTCAGTTTCTTCTCTTGCTTTTCCCACTGCTGCACATGTATTCTGTGTAGAATAAATATAAAACTTTGTTTAGTTTATATAAGTACATTTTGAGTCTATGTTCAAAGTGGCTGTGCTCATGCTAGCATAGAAAACTGTAAATGATGAATGAATGAATGAAATGAATCCAGGAAACGGAGTTTTAGGGGGGAAAAAAAGAAAAGAAGAAAAGAAGAAAAAAAAGAAAAAAAAAGTGTCACTAAGTCACTGCCTCCTCTGGAGACAGCAAGGAAAAAGGCAGGGAATGACAAGAATTTTTTGGGTTAATCCGAAATTATTTCTCTGGGAAATTTTGGCAAATTCAGTGTGTTTAAAGAAATTTAAAAAAAATGGTTTGAGATAACTCAAATCATTATTATYATTGTCTCTGTGCAATTAAAGTAAAATGAAAGTTGATTCCTTTATGCAGATATTGTAAAAACATTGTGTCATCATTTCTTGTAAATGATGATGTAACAATTTTGGTTTTTAAAGATAAAATTTTAGCTTTCTTCCTTCTTCTCCCAAGCTAAATAACTCAGAGAAACATAACTCCAGAAAGCATTTTGAATTTAATGCAAGCTCAGAGCAAGTTTTGTTTAAGAAAGAAAATAAAGATCTGTTGCCAATCATACAACAAAATGAGTTAGTGAGAGCTGTCTGAATTTGGGAGCTGATAGAGAGAAGCAGCAGCAACGTTGTGTTTCCTCCTTCTGCTGCTGTCACTTTTGGCTGCTTGGTCCTTCTTCATCTYCATGTTAAAGAAATTGGGGTGCACTTGAGTGAGGAGTGACTTCTGACATGGAGAACATGCTTACATGAGGCAACACTTTCTGTGGAGCCCTGTTTGGAGCTTTATCAAATTCTAGAGATCTGGCTATGATATTTGTGTTTTTCATGATAARCATTACTTTGTAAGTTTGTAGTGTTCACATGCAGAGTTCATGTTTTAATAGGAGAGAGACTTCTAAGACATTTCACTTTAAATAAGCTTCTKTAAGAGGTGACTGAAAGCTTTTGTCTGGAATGCTGCTGGGGGCATCACAAGCCCAAACTTGAATCTCTTTTCTTCCCATTTACCTTTGGCATTTATTATTYTGAAGCACGACATGAAGTCCTCCTCCAGTAGAATTGATTTGAATAAAACTGACCAAGCTTCCTGTGGAAAGTTTGAAGGCAGGATTTGAAGGTATATTTGCYAAAGTTGCCAGAATACTGATTTATGTAATTTAACATTATTTGACATTCCAAGGTTTTGGGGCTACTAGTGTGCTGATGGAGATAGAATCACATTTCAAATTAAGATCTGGCTGCAAGCTGGGATTCCAGATGCTAGTCAGAGTCTAATACAGACAGATAGAAATACTGAGTTCTTTCCAATTTTAAAGACAGACAGAAAGTACTATCAAGCTCCTTCCAGAACATGCCAAGCTCAGAGCAGTTGGGATTGATAGCTCGCAGCCTCCCTCAGGAAGTGGTCAGCACTTCATGGGATGGAGCATTTTTTGGTGTTTTTCCAGATGAGAAACTGCACTGYGTATAGCAGGTTTTCATCTCTGATTAGTGCCAGTATAAAGAAATATGTAAATATCGCTGGAAAATGAGATTGTTTAGATTAGTTGTAGTTTTTTTTCCGCTGTAGTCTTGTCTACAATAATGTCCCCTAAATATTTTAATTTTATTTTTAATAAATTCTGCATAACATCACTGCAAGGAAAGGCATATTTCATGAAATCCTAATACTTTTCTTTTATGATATCATCATCTTATGAGGATTTTATTGATACAGTTTTAGCTATCACTGGATATAAACAGAAGCAGAACGTTTTGAGCTCAAGCAATTGCTGCTTGGTTTTCTTCTGTTTACCTAGCAACATCTTCATAATTCTGATTTAAACACTGGGGGCTGCTCTGAGAAACCTCACCAGAAGTTCAGTCCACATAAAGCTGCCATGCCCAGCCTGTGCTGAGGGCCAGAGAGGCAATGCTGTGTGGCTGCTGTGCACTCTGTAAAGTGTAAGTGATGGCTTGTAAAGCAGATAAATGACTTTTTAAAAAGCTTTTCGCTGATAATTTTGATCTATGTTTGCATAGGCCAGTGGAGACATCCAGTGGCCACTGGCTGACAAATGATTATCTCTGGATTGTGACTGCAAACTCAAGAAAGGCTGCTGTGAAAACAGACATTTTTAGGAGTTGGGGTKTTTTTCTCTTTGAATTCAGAAAAGAGTTCCAGGTTCAACGCTGTAAAAAACAAGGTCTGTGGAAGAAACTACATTACCTGGTTATGCCATTTAAAGGGGTGTTGGCCTTGGCCCTCTGTTAAACMCATAACTGGGGCAGCTGTACTGAACGCAGCAGTATTTACTGGTACCCATGTGAACCATTTGACTGAGTGCTTTGCTGCACTGGAATTCCATAGAAGTGCATCAAAGTGAAATCTTCTGCTGATTTTCAGATGTTCAACTGATCAAGAGGGACTTATATGTATGTGGTATTATTACTTGAATTACTTGTTTCTAGTTGGTTTCTTTTAATTTCATTGAATAATAATCAACTTTCCAGTTACTTGCAGTATATGACAGTAAACCTGTAAGATATTATTAATAGTTTTTTAATGAGAGATTTGGGAGGAATGGAGATACCAGGAAAAT